>NW_007097135.1:0-737 GCF_000164805.1 Carlito syrichta
AATAATGCATATACTTTTATTAAAAATTGAGCAGTGAATTTAATAAAGATATAACAATCTTATAATGTCATATAAACTCTATTTTCTACTTACAACTTGAAAATAGAAATCAGAAGAAACATCCATTTAAAGTAATCTTTCCTCCACAGACAACTCAAATAATCAATATATATCCTTTAAAATACTTCATGATACCCACAAATGACATTCTGTTGGCATGTCTTGTACATCGCTTAAAATGTAAAGAATCACAAACGCCTCATAAAAGCCCACCTCTCACACAACTAACAAATAGGAATGATTTTCAAGTTTCAATTGAATGTAACAAATGCTACTCAGTACTTGTTAAGTATTAGGAATTTTTCTATGTTTCAAGAATACCTTACGGAGCAAGTTAAACATTGTTCTCATTCTTGCAAACTGTATATTCTATTGAAGATACCTTTTAAAGGTAGAATAACGATTGAGCAAAAATGATCATCCTAAGAAATATGCATTTGTTCTTAGACTGGAAGGACAAAAAGGAGTTATTTGGCAAAAATTGCGGCAAAAAACAGGCACCAATCCCTGTGAAAAAGGAGCAATTAAGGCCTGGCCATACACATGCAAAAGAATGAAATTTGACCTTTACCTTTTTTTTTTTTTTTTTTTGAGTTGGTGTCTCACTCTGTCACCCAGACTGGAGTGCAGTGGCCGCTCCCGGTCACTGCAGCCTCGACCTGCTGGCTTCAGCGATC
>NW_007097136.1:0-1096 GCF_000164805.1 Carlito syrichta
TCCTCCAGAGGCTGTGAGATCACCATGGTAACTGTCCCTTCCCTATCAATAAACAAGAGCTATAGACATCAATATTCTGAAAAAGCCGCTTCCTTTTCCATGGTTATGACAATATGAACTAGTTTCAAGACTGAAATGTAACTCTTTTTGTGCAAAACAAACAATATCTTTGCTGATGGAAGTATTTTACTAGAATTCGGTGTAGATAAATACAAAAATTTTGAAGTCGGCCATTGTAGTCTGGTTTCAAGCAAGGCAAAATCTGTGCCCTAAGTCATTCAAGGATGCTACAGCTGCAGGGAGTGGTGTGTGTAGGTCCAGGAAGAAGAAAAAGGAATAAATGACACATCAGAAACTAAGGTGGCAACAATAAAACAATGCATGCTCCCACCCAGCTCATGGAATTGTTTACAAGAAGCACACACCTCAATAGTTGTCAGTGTTTGTGACAACTTCTTATCAGTAATCATCTCTAGATATCTAACTGTTACCGAGCAGGGTAAAACGAAATCAACATTTTCCAAATGAAATATATCTCTTTCCCATGAGGGCAGCTAAGTTTTACTCGCCAGCATTGTTTTCATTGGCATCTCATTTCAGGTGTGCAAAATCAGCATTGCAAAATTATCACAAACACTGATTTGCACAGCCCACTGTTTAGAGGTACAAAGTCAGACACCGGCAGGCATCAGTAAATGTTTGCAAATATGTGAATGAACGTATAGGCTAAACAAACAACTCCAGCTTGTACTTACATTTTGTTTCAACCTGGGGCACTAATGAGCTTAGTCAATGAGGAGGAAAAAATAATCAGCGACAGGAAGTGGGGTGTGGATCTTTTCACTTCTTCACAATTTCTAACACCCTCTTACTCGTCCACCAGACACTGCGCTGTTGCCATAATGATCACGTCCCACCCCCACTTAAAAGAGTTTCCTTACTCCACAAAAAATAATAATCTTTGGGAAAATAAAGAATAATCTTTATCCCTATTTCCCTGACAGAACCCAGTGCAGACACATACGTGCCTACCTGCATTCAGAGCTTTCTAAATAAGACCGCCCTTGACATGAGTCTCTTCCTTCTCCCATTCTTG
>NW_007097137.1:0-429 GCF_000164805.1 Carlito syrichta
ATGGCAGCAGGAAAGTGTAAGGCAGAAATTGGTGAAAAGTGAAGGGTATTGTTATAACAAATAGCTAAAAATATAAAAGCTCCGGCGAGACCTCATCTCTACAGTAAATCAAAAAATTAGCTGGGCATGATAGAGCGTGCCTGTAGTTCCAGCTACTTGGAAGTCTGAGGCAGAAGGATCGCCGGAGCCCAGCAGGTCGAGGCTGCAGTGGCTGGGAGCGACCTGTGCACTCCAGTCTGGGCGACAGTGTGAGACACCAAGTCAAAAAATTTTAAAAAATAAAACAAATAAAAGCTCCTTTAGAACTGGGTAATGGGTAGAGGCTGATCAAGTCTGGGAGTGGATGCTAGAAAGAACCTATATGGCCAAGAATAATTTTTTTTTTTTTAGTTAAAACATTTAATTGTAAGGATTGAACAGTGGTTGCTA
>NW_007097138.1:0-526 GCF_000164805.1 Carlito syrichta
TCCCTTCCCTTTTACCAAAAACAGCAAAAATGGTCTTACAAGAAGTTCAAGACTCTTTAGCATGAATTTAAACTTCTTTCTGAGGGCTAAGCATATTCCTACTCAAACCTTTGTGTTTTCAAGGATAACAGGAGAGGTAAGGAGAGCGAGGGAGCAGGAGCAGGAGACAGCCAGGATATGTTCATTCTATTTTTAAACACTCGCCAAGTTTGGAGTAAAGGAACACTCTGATTCTGTACTCCCACCCCTATCACCTTCTGCTGAACACAAGAACAAGAACCTGCACGTATACACGGCACCGCTTCTGGATTTGGGGACTGCCGGGTGCCAGCACTCCAAGGACGGGCGAGCTCACCAGCCACTCCTCCGGAGACCCTGGTGGCCCTGCCTGGCGGGAGCCACGTGCAGGGAGCGGAGCATCAGAGCCCGCCTGTCCCCGCCATCCGCCTGTCCCCACTCTGGCAGGGCACGCTCCCTGTCCGCTCTAGGCATCCAGAGGTGAGCGCCTCTTCCCCTACGGGAGCCA
>NW_007097139.1:0-707 GCF_000164805.1 Carlito syrichta
CGTGTGCAGTGCTGTAAGCAGCTCCCACTGTTTCCTCCAGCGAGTGCTGCTCCAGCCACGGGTGTCAGGACAGTGACCAAAGCAATGCTTGTCCCTTCTCTTTCTAAAGGCTGGATTTCCCCGGAGGCATCGCGCTTCTTACTGATCTTTTACAGCCTCAGGGGAGGCCAGTCCTGCTGGCTCTCAGGGCCTCTCAGACCCCACCGCTCTCAGAGATAGGGGCGGCTCCCCACCAAAGACCACCCACAGCTCGGCACTTTAAAGCACTCCTGCAGGTGCGGCCGAGGGCTCAAGTGGAACTTGCTTTCGGCCCATCCTCCTGAGAAGGAGCCCAGGTGCCTGTGGATAGTCCCTGCCAGTGCTTGGAGCCATCGTAACTGGCTGCCCCTGGCTCCCAGAGTCCACCTACAACAGTGGGATCATCTCTGTTTGCCACCCTCCGTCAGAGTGCCCACCCCTCCCGCCCCCACAAGAGAGAGATTGACAGCAGGTACCATTCATTGTGCAGAGTAGGTGTCTGATACATTTCAACAACTCCAACGTAACACTAACACATGAGAAAACGCAAACATGGTCAGAAAGGAAACATGCCAGAGATCTACACATACCGCTGCAGGGAAAAAGACACAAATCGGGACAATTCATTTTAAGCAGTAGTATACAGTTGCTATCTATACTCAATGAAACATATCGAATGAGTCAACTGG
>NW_007097140.1:0-636 GCF_000164805.1 Carlito syrichta
CTCGACCTGCTGGGCTCCATTGATCCTTCCGCTTCAGCCTTCCGAGGAGCTGGCATTCCAGGCATGTGCGTCCACGCCCGGCTGATTTCTTGATTTATTGTAGAGAGGAGGACTCCCCAAGTTGCCCAGGTGGGTCTCGAACCCGCGGGCTTAGGTTGTCCTCTCCCCGCAGCCTCCTCAATCGCAGGATTACAGGCTGAGTCACGGAACCTGGCTATTTTCTGTTATGGTTTGGAGCTGGAGTCTCACTCTGTCGCCCACACTGGAGTGCAGTGGCCGCTCCCGGCCACCGCAGCCTCGACCCGCTGGGCTCCGGCGATCCTTCAACTTCAGCCTTCTAAGTAGCTCTAAATACAGGCGCGTGCTACCGCGCCCGGCTAATTTTTGGATGTATTGGAGAGATGATTCTTGCCCGTTTCTCTTTTCTAATGTAATATTTGTGTGCGATCTGCAAACTCCAATTTCGTATCACATTGGAGATTTGTTATCAGAAGCTACATCCTTCCTTAACTGCCTCCTGCTTCCCGTTCCGGTCATGGTCCTTCCGCGGAACTTGCTCCATGACACCAGGGTGACTGACTGTCAGTCTGGTATGGCTCCAGGGCCCTCCTTTCCTGGGCACTGCTCTCAAGAGCA
>NW_007097141.1:0-715 GCF_000164805.1 Carlito syrichta
CTAGCCGGATCTTCAGAGCACTCGGGTGTGGGTGGCAGAGGAGGTGCATCCATGATCTGCCAGTCTTTGAGCCAAGTTGATTTTTAAACTGGTTTTAAGACTTTATGGAAAATTTGTTATGATTTGGCAGTTCTATAAATGGGAGGAACTTGTTATGACTGAAAAAGACAGTTTTTTTATTCTCTCCTCAAGCTCTGGGTTAGTCTCTTACCCTCCCACCTCCTATCCCTGGGGCACATTTACATAAGGGCAAGATCAAACAAATTCAACAGTGTCCACAGTTTCATTTCTTCCAAAATAATTCTCTAGTTTTGAAGCTCTGACATCATGAGATCCCCAGTGAAGAGGGGGACGTTCCTTGGGGACGCCATTTTCCCAGCACTGGGTGCACAGACTCGCCGCCAGGATGCAATGGGCCTGGTCTCCAACCTTTCAAAATGACCTTTCTCCATTGCCCAGATGGCAGGGACTCCAGGCAGCGAGGTGGAGGGCCTGACTGTTCCAGGCCGACCACCCCAGCCTGGCTCCGCCCCAACGTGGGCCCTGGTTTACCTGCATCGTTAAGCACTCATGAGAACCTCTCACTTTTCTCCACCAAGACGTGAAAGCCACTCCCTCTTTGCGACAGTTTAGCGAGTGTCACACAGTTCCCAGTGGCCGAGACCCGCGGGGTCATGCACAATTGTTACCCTGGTGCCTTGGGGTTCCAGGTTAA
>NW_007097142.1:0-815 GCF_000164805.1 Carlito syrichta
CAGACTTGAGGGAGCAAGCGAAAGGTGCAGACAACAGTCAGAAGGATGTCCCCAAGATGGCTCTGCCTCCCAAAGACAACAAAGTCCCTAAGCGTTTTTTCCCGCCAGCGCGAAACTTGAACCTGTGCTCAAACAACCTCTTCCTATAGAAATGCTACCTCATAGTCTCCTCCAAGGGACCCAGGCACAGCATGGGGCAGCCCCTACGAGGTTCAAGGTTCATAAATATACCCTTCTCCCTACATAGCTCTCTCTCTCTCTCTCTTATTCCCTCTCTCTGTCCCCGTCACTCTCTCTCTCCTTTTCTCTTTCTCTCTCTCTTGCTTTTTCTCTCTGTCCCCACCACTCTCTCTTTCTCTCTCCCTCTGTTACTCTTCCTCTTTCACTCTCTCTTACCCTCTCTCCCCCTCTCTCACTCACTCTCTCCTCTCTTGCTTTTTCTCACACTCTCTCGCCCTCTCTCCCCTGCTTGCTTTCTCTCTCTGTCCCCACCACTCTCTTACTCTCTTACTCTCTCTCTCTCTCGTCCTTCCTTGGTTACAGTACCTTCGTGTAACTGCCCCTTTAATAAATCTCTCGGTGTATACCGGCGTGGAGTTGTTACTGGGTGCCCCCAAAACTTCTTTCATTGGTGTCGTGACTTGGATGGGTGCTCTCTCACCTCTGTTTGGGTGTATTCCCATGGGCAAGAGCCCTGACCCAGCGCCTGTAGCCACTCCATCTCTCCTGACCGTCCCACTGTTTTGAACGTGTAAATGCATCCATCAGTGACCGTTGGAAAGGTAAGTTCCCCTCCCCCAAACAACAGAGTAAAA
>NW_007097143.1:0-739 GCF_000164805.1 Carlito syrichta
TGAGCCCGCGGGTTCGAGACCCGCCTGGGCAGCGAGACCTCATCTCCACAATAAATAAAAAAATCAGCCAGGCGTGGTAGCGCATGCCTGTAATTCCAGCTACTTGGAAGGCTGAGGCGGAAGGATTGCCGGAGCCCAGCAGGTCGAGGCTGCGGTGGCCGGGAGCGGCCACTGCACTCCAGTCTGGGCGACCGAGTGAGACTCCAACTCAAAAAAATAAAAAAATAATAAAAAAATAAAAAAGGGGGAGATGTTGGGAGCTGGCCACGGAGGCCCACTGAGCGTTAGGGATCAGGAAGGGCTGTTGACCCCGAGACCACTAGGATGCGTTTGGGAGCTATTGACCCCATTTCCTCCCCCTTTCTACTCAGCACTAACTAGATTAAGCTCCTGTGAGCTCAAAACATAAAAACTCTGAGACTGGGATGAACACAAGCTAACTTTAGAAGCTCATTGCTCCCATTCTTCCACAAACTGCAGTTTTGGCTTTCACACAACTTACAATTCAACTCGGGTCACATCTAAGAGTCTTAGTATTGGTCACAGGTTTCTGGGTCATGATCTTAGGATTTATTGAAATTGAATAAGGTGTAAATTGTAGAATATAGTTTTAGAAGACAGCTATTTTGTTGAAAGAATGCGGCTGGATTACTTGCAGTAGCCCACTGTGAACTTTGGACTGGGCCACATTCCAAACATTCTGGGATGGGCCACTTTAGTTTGTAAGTAAGTACTTAAG
>NW_007097144.1:0-694 GCF_000164805.1 Carlito syrichta
CTTGGGTGTATAGGGAGGGTGAGGCATGGGGGTCATGTCGTTTTTGGTTAAAAAAAAATGCCAGGCTCGGTGGCTCAGTCTGTAATCCCAGCACTTTGGGAGGCTGAGGTGAGTGGATTGCCTGAGACCGCGGGTTCGAGACCTGCCTGGGCAACTTGGCGAGACCTCATCTCTACAATAAATTAAAAATTAGCCAGGCGTGGTAGCACGTGCCTGTAGTTCCAGCTACTTGGAAGACTGAGGCGGAAGGATCGCTGGAACCCAGCAGGTCGAGGTTGTGGTGGCCGGAATCAGCCAGTGCACTCCAGTCTGGGCGACAGAGTGAGACTCTAACTC
Organism: Carlito syrichta; assembly: GCF_000164805.1. Taxonomy (NCBI): domain Eukaryota; kingdom Metazoa; phylum Chordata; class Mammalia; order Primates; family Tarsiidae; genus Carlito; species Carlito syrichta. The sequence goes on from NW_007097144.1 coordinate 337, forward strand.
AAAAAACAAACAAACAAAAAAACAATTGAACACTCAGCATGTGTGGGCAGGTGTGTTATCTCAGTGGAAGAATCAGTCACCTCTGACACAACACAGATATTTCTTCCACAAATCATGATACAACCTACTCAAAACTTCCAGATAAAAACCTTGGATGACCATTTGATCTGGAGTAACAATTCTGAGTGTACTATAAGGACACTCTGGTCTGACTCTGCTGTCCAAAAGATAATTGCTGTTTTTTGGGGGGGGATATACCTCATATATTTGATCTTCAAATGAAGACAATAAGCTGGGCTCAGTGGCTCAACCTGTAATCCCGCACCTTTGGGTAGTCTGAGGTGAGTGGATTGCCTGA
>NW_007097145.1:0-875 GCF_000164805.1 Carlito syrichta
TCGGCCTTTGGAGACAGGTGTGGTAACAGTTTCTGGTTCCTTTACATGTGTGCTATCTAGCCTTTGGCAAATTAATTACCCTCCCTGAGCCTCAATTTCCCAATCTATAAAAATGAGCATAACAGGCACTTCTTTAAGAGAGTATGAAGATTAAAAAAAATAATGTACACAGTTTCCAGCAGAGCAATAAGCACACTGTAGGTTTTTTGAGAGCTTCCTTCCCTTCCCCTCCCTTCCAAGCCCTGCTGATTTCCCTCCCTTCACTGTTGAAGAGCTGCAGCCAAGGAATATCCATTGCCTAAAGTCATTTTGGTGTTTGTTAGGTCCATGAAGATATTCCCATTTTCATTCTTAACACTGGAGATGTGTGCTTTCTCTCTCCTTTTCTAAATCAGTCTGGCTAGAGGATTACCAATTTTGTTCATCTTTCTTAAAAACCAATTTTGTTTGATGTTGCTAATTTCTCTTGTCATCACTTTTCTATCTTATTATTTATATTCTTATTCCATACTTATTATTTGTTTCTTTCTACTTACTATAAGTATACTTTGCTCTACCTTAAGGTGGAAACTTTGAGCACTGTTTTTTTGTTTGTTTGTTTGCTTTTTTGAGTTGGAGTCTCACTCTGTTGCCCAGACTGGAGTGCAGTGGCTGCTCCCAGCCACCTCAGCCTCAACCTGCTAGGCTCTGGCAATCCTTCCACCTCAGCCTTCCAAGTAGCCAGAATTACAGGCATGCACTACCACGCCCAGCTGATTTTTTGATTTATTGTAGAGATGAGGTCTCGCTGCCCAGGTGGGTCTCAAACCCGTGGCCTCCGGCAATACACTCACCTCAGTCTCCCAAAGCACGGGATTACAGGCTGAGCCACCAAG
>NW_007097146.1:0-956 GCF_000164805.1 Carlito syrichta
AGGGTATTCTGAATTTGATTATATTCTTACATTTACATTGTTATATTTTGTATGTGTTGGCATTAGTGCCCTTTTATTTCAACTTGAAGAACTACTTTTCACAATTCTTATACAGCATTACATAGTGACAAAAGGGTCAATACATCAAGCAAATATAACAATTGTAAATGTTATAAGGTGATTAACTTTTTCAGTTTTTATCTGGGAAGATCTTTCTCTCTTCTTCATTTATGAAGGACAGATTTTGTGGGTCTAGTGTTCTTGGTTAGCAGATTTTTTTTCTTTCTTTCTGGACTTTGAATATATCACCCCACTGTCTCCTGGCCTGGAAAAATTCTACTGGGAAATTTAGTGATAGTCTTATAGAGGTTCCTTGTATGTAGCAAGTTGCTTTTCTCTTGCTGCTTTCAAAGTTCTCTACATCTTTGACTTTTGAGATTTGGTTTTATTGTGTCTCAGTGAAGATCTATTTATGTGTAATCAGTTGAGAATTCTTTTTTTCCCTTGCAATGATGAAAAACCTGCTAGACAGATTCTAAAAGAGCTGCGACACTGTCGGTTGGGAAATCACAGGGCTTCATGGATCTTGATGTTTATTTCCTCTTCAGTTTTGGGGAATTTTCTGTCATTTTTTTCTTTAAATGTTTTCCGTCACTTTCTCCTCTGCTTTTGCCTCCCCTGAGTTCCCATAATGCACATTTTATTTCATTTGATGGTTTCTCATAAGTCCCATAGGCTTTCCTCATCTTTTTTGTTCTTTTTTCTTTTTGTTCCTCTGACCTGTCTTTTCAAATGACCTTACTGATTTTTTTCTTCTGATTGATCAAGTCTGGTTGAAGCTCCCTATAGAATTTTTCAGTTCATTCATTGTGCTTCAGCACCAGAATTTCTGTTTGGCTCTTTTTTGGGGTTTTTTTCTCTTTGATAAGCTTCTTTTGTTCATATAATTGTTTTCC
>NW_007097147.1:0-832 GCF_000164805.1 Carlito syrichta
TCCACCTGGTACTGTTTTAAGTAGTCTAGATATGTGGCTCATGTAATTAACTCACTAATCCAGAGTGGGCTTCTGTTGTGAGTCTCCTTACTGTCTAGATGAGTAAACTGAGGCTAAAAGAGTTCACAAACTTGCCTAAAGTCAAACAGATTGTAAGCGGCAGATCTGGGATTCATAACCAGTCGATGTGAGAGCTAACTGGAGGCCCTTAGCTAGTCTGCCTCTAAACAACCCTACATGGGACACAGGAAGAAGATAACCAGAAGAACCTGGAAGAAAAGGAATCGAGAATACACAAAGACTTTCCCCAGTCACTTGGCAGGTTTTCACTACAACTTTATCAAGAGAAAGTAGAGATTTGCATCAGCACCTCATTACACAGATGACCTTCACAAGACCTTCAACTTGAGGCTTAATTAGATCCAGGGGAAAGGTTGCGGGTAAAATGTGATAAGTTAGGTTTTATTTCTGGAAAACCATTAGAATCAATAAAAATACGAAAATAATCACAAGAATACATAAAGAAACACAAATGTAAGCTTTTTGTGTGGACATTTCTTATGTTAAACACTTAAGTTTTGTTTCTGCACGTACTAGTCTTGTTGAATCAATGAAGTTTGTGAAAGGGTTTAGTCTTTTTACCTCAACATAACCATTAGAAAACATTTAGGCCGGGCTCGGTGGCTCAGCCTGTAATGCCGCACTTTGGGAGGCCGAGATGAGTGGATTGCCTGAGTCTGCGGGTTCGAGACCCACCTGGGCAACTTGGCGAACCCTTACCTCTACATAAATCAAAAAATCAGCCAGGCATGGTAGCCCATGCCTTTAATTC
>NW_007097148.1:0-670 GCF_000164805.1 Carlito syrichta
CTTAAGAAAGAAAGAAAAAGGTGATATAATGTACTGGGGGGAAGTTACATTACATTGAGCACTAAAGTAGATGGTTGAACACATACAGACAGTTATTTTACAAGGCAAAAATAAATGCTAAGAAGGATATGTGTTCATTACATCTTTGTCTCTCAGTTTCAACACCCTGTCTTCTGCAGTACGGAGCCAGGACTTTGCAAATCTCATCTCTCCATTGTTGCCTCTTCCTTCCTGGCCAGATCCCTTCCCATCACCCTCAGTGTTGCCACAACCACGTGACATCAACAGGCAAAAGCTTGTCCAGTTTTCCTGGTGTCCAATGCTCACCAAGCCGGGTGTTCAGGCTCCTCAGTGAGCCCAGATTCAACCAAGCGCATACCCATCCCACAGGTTTGAGTCTCAGGTCTGTGGGTTCCTCCCCTGTGTCCTCCCTCTTTTTTCATCCCCTGTGGGGTGGAAACTGCTACCTCTATTTGCCTCTGCAATACCTTCCTGTTCTCTTTTTGCCTTTTCAGTGAACTAGCTGAAAATTCATCATAACATGTTAGTTTTGCTCACGTTGTTGTATCAAAATGCCACAGACTTAGAGGTTTAAGGAACAAAGTGTCTTGTCTGGCAATTCTGGTGTCAGGAAATCCAAATCAAGGTGTCACAGGGTTGCTTCTCCTGA
>NW_007097149.1:0-320 GCF_000164805.1 Carlito syrichta
CAAAATCATCCACCATGACCAAGTAGGCTTCATTCCTGGGATGCAAGTCTGGTTCAACATTCGTAGAACCATAAATGTAATTAAATACATCAGCAGATGTCAAAACAAAACCCACATGATCACATTATTAGATGCAGAAAAAGCCTTTGATAAAATCCAGCAACCCTTCTTGATAAAAACCCTTGAACATCTAGGCATACAGGGAACATACCTCAAAATAGTAAAAGCCATCTATGAGAACCCACAGCCAGCATACTCCTAAATGGACAAAATTGGAACCAATTCCCCTGAAAACTGAAACTAGACAAGGATGCCCACTC
>NW_007097150.1:0-739 GCF_000164805.1 Carlito syrichta
CTTCCCAGGCTGATCTCAAATCCATGGGTTCAGGCAATCTGCTCACCTCATCTTCCCAAATTGCTGGGATTACAGGCTGAGCCACCAAGCCCCAAACTTGTTTGTAATTATAAATGGGCTTATTCATGTTTTAAAATTCATATTTCATTTAAAAACATCTCAATAATTTGTTGTTACCTTTAAATTTTGATCCCAAATGGAATGATCACTAATCTCCTTTGTACATTCAGCATAACCTCTATTCTTAATGAGTAAAATGATCCCACTAAATAACACTCACTCCATACACATCTTTTACAGCAGCTGTAACAGTGCATGCTTCTTTGTTTAGTACAACTGTCCATCAACTGTATTATAAACCTCTTTTAAAAAGATAATGACTTATGCTTCTTTCTATCTAGTGCCTAAGTAAAAATGTGTAAAGAATGAATGATTTACCCAATTCTTTATATTTATTTCACTACAAATATGCAAAGACTGTATACACAAACAACAATTTAAAGGTCTACAGTTCAGAGTTGTATTTTGTCACTTAATATATTGCTACATCGAGGTCAGTGTTTAGCATGTTCATCAGTGTTGCCTCCTCACCAAGTCGGTAATCAGAAATTATAATTTTGTAAATGGCACATCTCAAACTTAGCCTGGAAATTGTGAACCATGTGAATGGTACCTGAAGAAGAAACATCTGCTTAAAAAATATATATTATTTCAGTTTAGCAAGAGATGGACACAAAAA
>NW_007097151.1:0-601 GCF_000164805.1 Carlito syrichta
CATCTCAAAAATCATCCATCATGAGAAGTAGGCTTCATTCCTGGGATGCAAGTCTGGTTCAACATTCGTAAAACCGTAAATGTAATTAAAATACATCAACAGAACTACCAAACAAAACAAAAACTACATGATTATATCATTAAATGCAGAAAAAGCTTTTGATAAAATCCAGCACCCCTTCTTGATAAAAACCCTTGAACATCTAGGCATACAGGGAACATACCTCAAAATAGTAAAAGCCATCTACGAGAGAAACCCACAGCCAGCATACTCCTAAATGGACAAAAATTGGAACCATTTCCCCTGAAAACTGGAACAAGACAAGGATGCCCACTCTCACCCCTCCTGTTCAACATATGATTGGAAGTCCTGGCTCAAGCAATCAGAGAAGAGGAGGCAATCAGGGGTATCCAAATAGGAAAAGAGGAAGTCTAGTTATCTCTCTTTGCAGATGATATGATTGTATACCCTGAAAACCCAAGAGAATCTGTCAAAAACCTCCTTACACTGATAAAGGTCTTTGGCAAAGTCTCATGATACAAAATAAAGTACAAAAGACAATCACATTTCTCTACACCAATAATAATCAAACAGAAACCCA
>NW_007097152.1:0-781 GCF_000164805.1 Carlito syrichta
TCCCCCTCCCCCCCATAGTTTCCCAGTACCATCCGTCATTTTCTCATAGTATTGCATTGGATGTTCAAGGTCCATTATATGAGTGAGACCATGTGATATTCGGATTTTTGTTTTTGTGAGAGGTCACTCAGTATTATAGACTCTAGTTCCATCCAGGTTGCAGCGAAATTCATGATTTTGTTCTTTTTTATGGCTGCGTAGTATTCCATCGTGTATATGTACCACATTTTTTTAATCCAGTCCTCTTTTGATGGGCAGCATGGTTGTTTCCAGGTTCTTGCTATTGTGAACAATGCTGCGATAAACATACGTGTGCAGGTATCTTTTTTATAGAGTGATTTGTGTTCTTCAGGGTATATTCCCAGTAGGGGGATTGCAGGGTCATATGGAAGGTCAATTTTTAGAGCTTTTAGGAATCGCCACACTGCTTTCCACAGAGGTTGCACTAGTTTACACTCCCACCAACAGTGTAGAAGTGTTCCCTTTTCACCACACCCTCTCCAGCAGCTGTTATTTTTTGAGTTGTTGATAATTGCCATTCTGACTGGAGTTAGGTGGTATCTCAGTGTGGTTTTGATTTGCATCTCCCTGATGATTAGTGAGGTTGAGCATTTCTTCATGTGTTTGTTGGCTGCTCGAATGTCTTCGTTTGTGAAGTGTCTGTTCATATCTTTTGCCCATTTTATAATGGGGTTGTTTGTTTTCTACTTTTCAGTACGTTTCAGTTCTTTGTAGATCCAGGATGTTAAGCCTTTGTCAGACCTAGAGTTGGCAAATACTT
>NW_007097153.1:0-811 GCF_000164805.1 Carlito syrichta
CCAGATTTCAACTTTACTATAAAGCTACAATCATCAAAACAGCTTGGTATTGGTACAGGAACAGGCATATAGATCAATGGAACAGAATTGAGATTCCAGAAGCAAAACCTCAATTTCTCAACCCACTCATCTTCGACAAAGCCCCCACCACCTACCAATGGGGAGAGGAGAACCGATTCAGTAAATGGTGCTGGGAAAATTGGCTGACCACATGCAGAAGATTGAAACAGGACCCCTATCTATCCCCATGCACAAAGGTTAACTCCAAATGGATCAGAGACCTAAATGTAAAACCTCAAACCATAAGAACCTTAGAAAAGGAAGGAAATACTCTCATGGAAATCGGAACTGGCATCCAATTCCTGTACAAAACCCGAAACCCACAGGACTTAAGAGAGAAGATAGACAAATGGGACCTTATTAAACTGACAAGCTTCTGCAAAGCCAAAGAAACCATCAAGAGAGCAGGGAGACAGCCTACAGACTGGGAAAAAGTATTTGCCAACTCTAGGTCTGACAAAGGCTTAACATCCTGGATCTACAAGGAACTGAAACGTACTGAAAAGAAGAAAACAAACAACCCCATTATAAAATGGGCAAAAGACATGAACAGACACTTCACAAAAGAAGACATTCGAGCAGCCAACAAACACATGAAGAAATGCTCAACCTCACTAATCATCAGGGAGATGCAAATCAAAACCACACTGAGATACCACCTAACTCCAGTCAGAATGGCAATTATCAACAACTCAAAAATACAGCTGCTGGAGAGGGTGTGTGAAAGGGAACACTTCTACACTGTTGGTGG
>NW_007097154.1:0-650 GCF_000164805.1 Carlito syrichta
GGTGATTAGGTCATGTGAGCTCCAGCCTAATAAAGGGATTAATGCCTTGTAAAAGGGCTGCAGGGACGAGCTGGTCACTTTTGCCTTTCTGCTCTTCCACTATGTGAAGAGACAGCAAGAAAATCCTACTGATGCCTTGGTCTTGGATTTCTCAGCCTCCAAAAATGAAATGTAATTTTCTGTTCCTTATAAATTACCCAGTCTCAGGTGCCTTGATATAGCAGCACCAATAAACAAAGACAGTTCTTTGTTTATTCTTCTTATATCGTATAACTTAATACTGTGACATAAATAAGAGAGAAAGAAAACAGAGATATTTGGTTAACACACACACACGTGTTCAGAATAAAATGAGGAGGAAATACTCTGACAATATCAGTCCTGGTTTCTGTGACTGGTCACGTAATCATAGCTGCCATTTGGAACTACCTTTGTTTGCTGCTCATTCTGTATTCCCTTTCTCTTCAGCAGGAACTCCAGCTGGTTGTGGTTCTTCACCTTGCAGGGTGATCCAAACCCAATCTTTGTTTCTGAAAGGACTGGGCCTGGGTTGGATTTAGTTTTGCACTGAACTTACTCCTAGAGCATGGGGATAGTAAGAAACACTCTGAGAGATCTCCTGTCTTCCAGATGTACTCTTTTTTGTTTTG
>NW_007097155.1:0-1161 GCF_000164805.1 Carlito syrichta
CCTGCTGGTGGGCATGTGCGGAACTTATTCCAGACTTCATTATGCAAAAAGCATGTGGACAGTAGCGACGTACACCAAGAGACCAAAAACCAAAGCAATCCCAGCTCTTTATTCCTGCCTGAAACTCTTACCCATATTTGATGAACTCTTTGAATAGGATTCGTGGTGAAACCTGGTATCTCCAGTGGGATCCCATGACAAAACATCTCTCCTCAGATTCTTCTCTCCCTTCTCTTAGCATTGGAGTTTCATATGAACTTTGACCATTTTCCAGCACTCCCACATCTCTATGTTGTCATGTTTAAGTGGATGTTTCTTACTGTTTGGGTTTGGCATCTATTGAGTGTTTATCAATTTTTTACATATGTTGCAAGATTTTAAACAGTAGCACCACAGGAAGTAAAAAATCTGCTAGAATTGAAGAGGGGTTTGAATTGTTGAATTCAGAATTAGTAGGAATGAAAACAAAGCAATCAAGGAATGCAGAGAAGGTGCATTACAGGTGAATTGAACTCTGGAGAAAGTCTTATTGCTGCATAATTGGACTGGGGACAGAGAAAAGAGAGCATGTAGAGGCACTTCTGACTGTGGCCTGTGTTCTGTGTTATTAGCCCTCTCTCCACATCTAAAGAAAGAATTTTTGAAATGCAGTGTGATCTGATATAAATTCAACTGAAGGCTATCGGTGCTTGGTAGATGTCATCTATGTATTTATTTTCCAAGTTTTTATTTCTTTAACTGAACTTTACTGCATTTGTGGTTGGAAATGCTTTTCTCTATTTATACACAAGTGGATGTTCAAATCCTATCCATTCTTTGAATGTCACCTGTAAGGACCTCCCTTTAGTAAAAACTATTTTAGTCTCCTAGCAAAGAGTTATTTATCTTTAAAATTTTGACATAATTTTACTTGTACACTTTTTAATGAGGGCATCACCTTATATTAAAAATATTTTTATAACTCTAAAATATGTAAAATTGATTCACCTATTCTCTCTCCCTTGACACAAACATTTGTTGTGAAAATGAGTGAACCATATGAAAAAGTGTGGCTGAATTTACTAAGACAAATGCAGAAGAAAGAATAAAACAATGACCTGTGCCTGGTGCTTGGTAAAGCATGTTATTTTGGAATTGACTATTCACCAAGTGTTAACAAAA
>NW_007097156.1:0-725 GCF_000164805.1 Carlito syrichta
CGCAATGATGGGAAGACACTGTCTTGCTTTGGATGGTGGTTACATGGGTAAATACATCTATTGAAACTCATATCACAGCGAAGTTAAGTTCTGTGTCTTTCATTGTACGTATATTTTTGGGAGTAGTAGAAAATCAAAAAATTTTTTGGGCTTGTATTATCTTGGTAAAATATGTATAATATAGAATTTACCATGTTAACATTCTGTATTTTTTTTGAGTCAGAGTCTCACTCTGTTGTCCAGGCTGGAGTGCAATGGCACAATCATGACAATCACAATGACTGATCATGGCTCACCATAGCCTCAACCTCTTGGGCTCAGGTGATCCTTCCACCTCAGCCACCTGAGAAACTGGGACTACAGTCATGTGCCACACGATGTCTGGCTAATTTTTAAATTTTCTGTAGAGATGAGGTCTTGCTATGTTGCCTAGGCTGGTCTTAAATTCCTGGACTCAAGTGATCCTCCCGCCTAGAACTCCCAAAGTGCTGGGATTACAGGTGTAAGCCTCCATGCCCAGTCTTGTTAACCATCTGTAAGTATACAGTTCTATGGCATTGAGTACATTCATATTCTTATGCTACATCATCAGACACTATATATAAATTTAACCTTGATTAAAAAATGCAAACAGAAAATAGTGTCAGATGGGGAGGTCCCATTAATCTATAACTGAGGAATTAATCTTTGTACGTATGTGAGGCTGACTGTGGCACTCGGGGCCG
>NW_007097157.1:0-561 GCF_000164805.1 Carlito syrichta
TGGCAGGACTTTCCACTGAAACCTTTGATGAGGCTGTGTAAAATTCCGAGAAGGGAGGCTAAATGCAAAGCTCTTGCAATCATCATAACTTAAAGGTATAGTAAAAAAGCAATCTTGTAAATCAATAACTATGATGTTAGAGTCTGCAGGAATAGCAACCGGAGATGGCAACCCAGGCTGTAATGCCCCCATTGTCTCCATGGCGGCATTAATAACTCTTAAATCTTGTAAAATCTCCACTTGACAGATTTCTTTTTTACAACAAATATAGGTGTATCCCAAGGGCTAGTGGAGGGCTCTACATGGCCAGCCTCCAGCTGTTGCTGTATTAAATTTTTTGTTGCCTCAAGTTTTTCTAATGGTAAAGGCCATTGTTCCACCCAAACTGGTTCATTAGTTTTCCATACAATTGGGTCAGCAGCTTCAAGATCAACAGCCTCTAGAATAAATTTGGATAGCCAATGCCAGACCATCTTTTTTTTTCTATAATCTGAAACCGGTTCCTTCATCCCTTGCCCGTCCTTACCCAAATCCTTGAGGGATCATATCCCATTTGCAGCA
>NW_007097158.1:0-665 GCF_000164805.1 Carlito syrichta
TTCATATAGAATTAAATATATATTGCAAAAGGATTCAAAAATTTAATATTTAAACAAATATATTCTATATGTATTTTAAAAATTCATTTCATTCACTAAAAATATTTCACTTGAAGGGATATTGCACTGAGCTTGTAATGGATCTGAATTTGTACGTTACTAAAGACTCATCATTAAAAAAATTAAACATATTAATGCTTATCAACATTTTATACATTAAGCATTGATTCAATTTTGCTTGCTGCAAAGTTTTGTTATGTAAACAAACTACCTGGGAAGACATCTTTCAATTAAATAACAATTGGGTGAGCATGGTGGCTCATGGCCTGTAATCCCAGCACTCTGGGAGGCTAAGGCTGAGAACCTCTTGAGCTAGGAGTTCAAGACCAGCCCAGGCAAAATAGTGAGATCTTGTCTCTACAAAAAAATACAAAAATTAGCCAGACATAGTGGTGCACACCTGCAGTCCCAGCTACTCAGGAGGCTGAAATAGGAGGATCACTTGAACCCAGAAGGCTGAGGTTGCAATAAGCTAGGATCACACCACTGCACTCCAATCTGATTGACAGAGATCCTGTCTCAAAAAAAAAAAAAAAAAAAAAAAAAAGGCCAGGTACAGTGAGTGGCTCATGCCTGTAATCTCAGCACTTTGGGAGGTTGAGGTA
>NW_007097159.1:0-469 GCF_000164805.1 Carlito syrichta
GGGAGCCCTATCTTCAAAGTCCTAAAGGATAAACAATTTCAACCAAGAATAACCTACCCAGCCAAGCTAAGCTTCATCAGTGAGGGAGAATTAAAATCTTTCCCAGATATCCAATCCCTAAGAACTTATGCAGTCACAAAACCATCTCTACATGAAACACTTAAGAAAGTACTAAACACAGAAGAAAAGGAAAAAAGAACAACGTTCTTCACAAGAGTACAGGGAAAAGAATAAAATATACACGAACCAACCCCAAAAGCAAAAGAAAGACAAAAAAAAAGAAAAAGAAAAAAGAAAAAACCAAGTGGAAGAACAACAACTTAATAAGAACTCCAAAACCATCTCTACATGAAACACTTAAGAAAGTACTAAACACAGAAGAAAAGGAAAAAAGAACAACGTTCTTCACAAGAGTACAGGGAAAAGAATAAAAATATACACGAACCAACCCCAAAAGCTAAAGAAAGAC
>NW_007097160.1:0-687 GCF_000164805.1 Carlito syrichta
CGTTTCCACTTTTTAAAAAGATGAATAAAAATATCACAAACATCGCATATATTTTTAAATAAAAATATACCCTAGACTTGCATTTTTGCTCCAGCATATAAGAAGTGTAGAAGTGCCACTTTATTCTAACAAGTTAAAATCTCAACAAAATGAAAAATGGATTCTTCTTAGATCCAGCTCTAAGTCAGATCACAGGGAAAACTAGAGTCCCTGAAATTATACACATATACAGATTTAATACTTGCCTGAGCAGAAACCCACTATCAGAGACCTCTTCGGGGGCTAGTGCCTGGGTGGCCAGGGTGGGAAAAACTGAGTTTATTGCTGGAGGCTCCCTGTGGGCAACTCTGAGACTTTAAACACTCCAAGGGAACCAGCCAGAGGGGCCTCACACACTTTTGCACTTTTGAGCTCTGGGAACTCTTCCAGGTCTTCACAGTGAATATTGCAGAAAACCCCTCTAGTCTCTGGCAGGCAGAGCGGGAAAAAAGAAATTTTAAAACTCATCAGGGCTCTTGTTCTTAACAAGACCTGTACTGACAAGAAACAATTTTTTACCAGGGATTGAACTTCTGGAATTTTATCAAAGCCTAACTGGCCTGAAGACAGGGAAGTGCCTGATCTAACCATCTCTTTTTTTTTTTTTGAGTTGGAGTCTCAGTTGCCCAGACTGGAGTGCAGTGGCTG
>NW_007097161.1:0-658 GCF_000164805.1 Carlito syrichta
CAAAGATGGACAGAGATAATAGGATTACCTCACCCTTCTGTGTCTTCTCTCACTGATTTTTTATTAGAATCTCCAATACTGTTCAGTATTATAAACTATGGGAGTGAAAAATCACCATTTTCCCACCTCCCCTCCCCTCTGACTTTGTGGTCATTGGCTTTTTTTTCCCTGAATGTCCTAGTTCTGACCTGAAGCCACGTGATTTTGGTCGGTCTCAGTTGGCTGTGGCCGACGGACTGCGTTCTGCATTGTGTCCTTAACCTCAGCCTCTCACTTTTCCTCCTGGGAACAGACAGTCTGTGAAGGCCCTCCTCCTTGCATTGCTGATTTCTTTTTGCACTGGTTTCGTCTCACCATCCTGGAGGCACGCACCCACAAGTCAGTTCCTCTCTCCTGCAGTGGCCCCTTTGTCTTCTTCCTCTCTCTGGTTGGATGTCTCCATTAGACTTGCTCTTTTGCCTCCTTGCCTCACCTCCTAGCCAATCTCTGTGTCAGCTGGGAGGGGATCAACTGGATAAGTAACTGCTGAACTCTCAGCGGCTTGAGAGACAGAGGTGCTCACCTCTACCCTCGCAGTTGGGTCAGGCTGGACGATTCTACTTCATCAAGGCTTCCCTCCATTAGCACCCAGGGCCCAGCATGGCCACACTGTACTTGA
>NW_007097162.1:0-411 GCF_000164805.1 Carlito syrichta
GATTAAGCTCTACTCCCTAATTTTTTTGCTATAGTATTTCATCACGTAATCCATCCTTTGCTTGATTCATAAAAACTCAAATTTGATCATGTCACCTCTTCCATGGCTCTGCATCACATAGAGGATAAATACGAAATTTTCCAATAAAAAGATCTTTACAATCTATCAGGCTACCTTTTCTAGGGTCATTGTTGGCCACTGTTCTCTTCCACTTTTCTGGATAGTTTAATTCCTAGCTGCTATGAATTAAGTCCAGGACACACTTTTCACACTGCTCTATCACATTTTTGTACAAAAATACCAGCCTGTGCTCAGATATGGAGGTCCAGCCTCTGCTGATCAGGGTCTGAGTTGGGGAGAGAATGAGAAAAGAAGAGACAGAGAAACAGCAAGATTGGGAGGGTCCTCTCC
>NW_007097163.1:0-1201 GCF_000164805.1 Carlito syrichta
TTCTGTGGCAAGAGGGTACAGAGAACTTGTCTGTTCCTCAGGATTCCTGGATGAAAGTAGTGCTAGAAACCCAGGGTGTAATTAACTGTGGAAAACATAAGAAGTCTGCAGTTGGCAACAGCAATTAAAATCACTTTTAAAGGGCTCCCTTCCCTCTCATGCCCTTAATGAAGGGAGCTTTAATTAAGCTACATTAGAATCTGACAGTTTCACTCACTTTGATGTGATCCATCGTGAGTCAGATGACATCGAATCATGGCTGAACTAAGATGACACATCAAATGGTGTCTTTTGTGCACACCAGGCTGAACACTGGATTCTAGGATGATATGCAAAGATAAAAACCTGCGGACTTTTAGCTTGGAAAAGAAAGAGGAGAGACAGTTCAATGCTGTAAAGATTATGGCAGGCAAATAAAGAGTTAAATAAGGATGGGCGCTGTGTTCATGCCTATAATCCCAGCACTCTGGGAGGCAGAGGTGATAAGATTGCCTGATCCCACAGGTTCAAGACCAGCTTAGGCAACTTGGCAAGACCTCATTTCTCTTAAATAAATAAATAAAAATAAAATAAAATATCTAAGATAAATTAAAAATTATTAAATAAAATGACCAGAATCTTTGAAAAACTTAGAGGAGATGCTGATTTAAGAGGTAGGCAGTAAAATCATGTACCATCTTCACTAAGTGGCAGAAAGGAAGGGACTTCCAGCCCCTGGAGCTCAGGGTGCCAAAAGACCCTTGTGTGGGATCGACCAGAGCCCAGAAGGCCTCACTCAGACTGTCTTATGTCAAGACACAAAAACTAAGGAGCTGCAGGGTGTTCCCTCTTTGCCCTCTCCTCAAGAAGCCGCAGACCCCAAACTCCAACACAAGAGCCAGGCAGCATAGAAGGATGTCTCAGCTTAGGGCCCTAAAGGGTCTGAAGCATGGATGATGAGGGACTGGTACCATGTCATGCAGCTGCTGCAGCAAATCGCCACCAACTTGGGGCTTAGCACAAGAGTCTGTTCTCTCACAGTTTTGGGGGCCAAAATTCTGGAATCCTGCACTGGGCAGGGCCACTATCCCTCCAAAGACTCCAGGGAGGATCCTTCCTGGCTCTGCCAGGCTCTGGTGACCCTAGGTTCCCTGGGCTTGTGGCTGCATCAATATAATATCTGTCTTCTCCTCACATGGCCTTCACGTGTGTGTGTGTGTGT
>NW_007097164.1:0-850 GCF_000164805.1 Carlito syrichta
CATGACCCGCACCAGGAATCTCCACGAAACTTCTCCCAGGACTGTGCTCAGTGGGCTTGGCAGTGGGTCTTTAGGGTGTAGCGCTTGGCGCCTCTTCCCTCCAGTCTCTGCTGCTCGGGAGACCTGGTGTAGCAATTACTGCACACTTCGCACTCCTCCACCCCTCGAATTTTATCAATAACTCTGTGCACTGTCTTTGTGTATGTTTGGCATTTCTGAGTCAAACATTCTATGTGAGTTTGCACGGCAAGTCTCACACGGATTTCGGATTGGTGTCTGTCTATCTGTATGTCATGTCATGTGATGATGGGTGCACACTGATATGTGACTTTTTTCGTGTGGATCCTGTGCTGCTGTCTGTAGGCATTGTTCTCAGATCAATGTTGGTGTGTACATTCTTGCCACTTGTGTGCAATTCCTGTAGCATGTTTTTCGGGTCTGTTTGTGTGTGTGTGTGTGTGTGTGTGTGTGTGTGTGTAATTTGCGACAGTGTCACTTGATTGCAGCGGGAAGATTGAAAGAGAATACAGCTAGCTAGTACTGTTCACTTCCTGGTGACTACTTGACTACTTTTACTTTTCTTTCTTTCTTTTTTTTTTTTTTTGAGTTGGAATCTCGCTCTGTCACCCAGACTGGAGAGCACTGTTCACTCCCGACCACTGCAGTCTCAACCTGCTTGGCACCTGCAAACCTTCCGCCTCGGTCTTTCAAGTAGCTGGAACTACTGGCGCGCACTACTACACCCAACTAATTTATTTAAATTTTATTGTAGAGATGAGGTCTCACCAAGTTGCCCAGGCGGGTCTCGAACCCGCGGGCTCAGGCAATCAGCTCACCTCAGACTCCCACA
>NW_007097165.1:0-652 GCF_000164805.1 Carlito syrichta
GGGCAGGCACCTAGAGCTTCCCTGGGTGACAGTGGCTTGAAATAGGGCTGGGTGGTAGCCCAGAACCCAGGGCAGGGAGCTGAAACTGTGAGGAGTGAGCACTGGGCTGCTGGGCTAGGTGCCCAGTCAGGGAAAGAGCTGGCAGCAGCTGAGTGCCAGGTGGATCAGTGTAGCCAGCAAGGGAACCCAGATCTCCACAAGGTGGTGCCTATCTAAGGGCCACAGGGTGAGACGTTGTAGCTGGGGAGGGAACTGGAATCTCCACATGGCCAGGGCCCAGGGCCACCTATAGTGGAGGAGTAGCAGCCAAGAGACCTCAATAGCCAGCCTTGCATGTGTCCTAGGGTCTTCAGACCTCAGACCGTTGTGGCTGGTGGTGGGCGGGTGGGTCGGGGAAGGAACATAGGAGTCTTTTGGGGAACTTACTTTCGGAGAATCTCAGGGTCTCGCCCTTGCAGTTGTCATCTTACCGGAACTCTATTGTTTTATTAATGATGGTCATTTTTAGTGGTGTATCAATGTGGGTTTGATTTGCATTTCTCTGATGATTACTAAGGCCGAGCACGTTTTCATGTGTCTGTTGACTGCCCGTATATCTTTCTTTTGAGAAGTGTCTATTCATGTCTTGCCCACTTTTTAAAGGGGCTGTTTG
>NW_007097166.1:0-536 GCF_000164805.1 Carlito syrichta
CACAAACAAACAAAAAAACCTGCCCTCTTGTGGCAGGCGCTGTAATTGTTCCTGTAATCAGGTCTCTCCTGAAGAGTCACATCTTTCCCTCTCTTCTCAGGAAATGGTGCTAGGGAGAAGGACAGTTGAAGTTGGTTTGGCTGCAGGGCTCCTCTGTAACTCTTCTATGGTCAGGGAGATCTCTGGTGGGGAGGTTCAGGATTGTCTCTTCCCCAGGTGTATCCTCTTACTGGGATGCCACAACCAGGCCTATCCTGGAATGGAGTTCTCCTATTGTGACTGACGTCCAGGCTCCACCTTTGTTTGTCCCTCCCAGTCATGGACCAGCTCTGTGGATCTGACATTCAGAGGATCACTGGGAAGGAGGGGATTTGTGTCAGCCCAAGACTCACCACTGATCTCTTTGGAGTTCTTCCTCCTCCCTTCTGGCCACACGCTTTGTCCCAGAGCTGGTTCAGGGTAGGGGATGGGGTGCCTGGAACTCAGCACTCATCAGGTCCCTCTGAAGTTTGTGCTCTCAGGATATTGCCTTTGGG
>NW_007097167.1:0-796 GCF_000164805.1 Carlito syrichta
CAGTATATAAGGGCCTTGCCAGCTTATATTCCGGTTTCCTTCAAGTCTTGAGCTGGACGACCAGTGAGAATCTCAGCTCTGCCACTCAGTGGTTATGCGATTTTAGGTGATTCCTTTCAGTTTCCACCCCTGTAAAGGAAAATAATAAGGTTGTAAGTGATTAATTGACTCAATATTTGTAGAGTGTTTAGAACAGTATCTGGTACATAGCAAATGTTATATAAGTACTTTCTCAGTAAATGAGTAAGAATGAGAGTAGATATTAGGTAGAAAAGTAACAGGCATGAAATACATAATAAAAAGTGAAAATAAAAACATTGCCAATATATAAAACTTGTGTAGTACAAGTAATGAGTTTTATTAATTTATTGAGTCAAAGAATGTTAAGTAAGTGCTGCCATATCCTGTAAATAACTACGAGCTTTATAAAGATGAATTTTCTTTCTTCAAGAAAATGAGGATTTCATATCTGCTTTAGTCAATTGCTTCTACATAAATTGTAGGGCCTGGGATTTAAAGCCAAAACAAATTAGAGGCTTGTGCAATTACTGACATATTTGGAACATACCAGAAAAAAGTCCAGAAAAAGATATAGCTCAGAATTAGATATTTCATATGTGATCTTATTCAATTTTTATGTGTTTGACATTATTACTTATTATTTTTAAAGATATATAAAATGGGCCGGGATCCGTGGCTTAGCCTGCAATCCCAGCACTTTGAGAGACCGAGCGAGTGGATTGCCAGAGCCCGCGGGTTCAAGACCCACCCGGGCTACTTGGCGAGACCTCGTTTC
>NW_007097168.1:0-715 GCF_000164805.1 Carlito syrichta
CCTCGGCCTCCCAAAGTGCTGGGATTACAGGCTGAGCCACTGAACCCGGCCTAAATTGAAGTATTTTTTTCATTTCTTTTTCAGATAGTTTGCTATTGGCATATAGAAACACTAATAATTTTTGTATTTCCATTTTGTATCCTGCAACATTACTGAAGTCATTGATGAGTTCTAAGAGTCTTTTGGTGGAGTCTTAAGAGTTTTCTATATATAAGATGTCGTTTGTAAACAGATATAAATTTGACTTACTCATTCTTAAACTGGATGCTTTAATTTTTTTTCTTGACAACTGGTCTGGATAGGTATACCAGTACTCGGCTGAATAAAAATAATTCAATTGGACACCCTTGTCTTTTTCCAGATCTTAGAGGAAATGCTTTCAACTACTCTTTACTCAATATGATAATATCTCTGGGTTTGTCTTATATAACTTTCTCTGTGTTGAGATACATTCATTCTACACCTAATTGTGCAAAATTTTATGGATAGAAGTTGAATTGTATCAAATAATTTCTTACAGCATCTGTTGAATGATCATATACTTTTTGCCCTTGATTTTGTTGATGTAATGTATCATATTTATTTATTTGCATATGCTGAATCACTCTTGGTGAATGTCATTTGATTATGGTAAATAATCATTTTAATATGCTATTTTAAATTTGGGTTTTCTAATATTTTGTCTAATATCTACATTTATGAAAAAATATTGGCG
>NW_007097169.1:0-699 GCF_000164805.1 Carlito syrichta
CACGTGACTGTTGCCATGTTTATGGGGTCTGTGTCACGAAGGTCATGAGGTGCTAATCAGGTTAACTTGTTTACAAAACAAGTTGGGGAGGGAACGTAAAACAATGATCAATAGCTATCTCGGAGGAACCTGCTGTATCCTTGGCTAGTGATTAGAGGATACATTAAAGCAAACTGCTGGCCAGGCTCGGTGGCTCAACCTGTTATCCCAGCACTTCGGGAGGCCAAGGCGAGTGGATTGCCTGAGTCCGCGGGTTAAAAACCCACCAGCGCAACTTGGTGAGACCTCATCTCGACAATAAACCAAAAATTATCTGGCAGCAGTAGCGCACACCTGTAGTTCCAGCTACTCGGAAAGCTGAGGCGGAAGGATCGCCAGAGCCCAGCAGGTCAAGGCCGCGGTGGCTGGGAGAGGCCACTGCACTCCAGTTTGGGTGACAGAGTGAGACTCCAACTCAAAAAAAAAAAACTGCTAGAAAAACATGGCAAAGCTAGGCAATGTTGCAATGGCTACTCATTGCATACATTGACTCCATTTGCATTCCTTTCAACATGAAAGCTAGGTAACAGCTACAGTCCCATGGAATCCAGGTAGGAGCTGAAAATGTTGGGACCTGCCAAGCTCCCCACAGTTGTGGTCCTCACGTTCCCAACTCACTACCTGAGAACTTCTCAGCCTTCTATCCAGCATACCGGGCAG
>NW_007097170.1:0-574 GCF_000164805.1 Carlito syrichta
TATCCCTACTAACACACATGAAGAAAATGGAAAGAACACAAATTAACAGCCTAACAAGCCACCTAAGGAAGCTGGAAAAGCAAGACCACAAAAACCCTAATTTCAGCAGAAGAATCCAGATCACCAAAATAAAAGCCCAAATCCAGGACATAGAAGACAAAAAGATAATACAAAAAAAATCAATGAAACAAAAAGCTGGTTCTTCAAAAGGATAAACAAGATCAATGGTCCCCTAGCTAGACTGACAAAGAAAAAACGAGAAAAAACCCAAATAAACACAATCAGAAACACAAAAGATGAAGTCACATTTGACCCTGAAGAAATACAAAAGACCATTAGAGACTACTACGTACACTTGTATGGAAACAAACTTGAAAACTTTAAGGAAATGGAAGACTTTCTGACATCACACAACCTACCTAGGCTGGAACAAGAAGAAATTGAGACCCTAAGTAAAAAGATAACAATCAAGGAAATCGATTACGTAATAAAAAAACTACCTACAAAAAAGCCCGGGTTCAGATGGCTTTCCAGCAGAATTCTACAAGACATTTAAGGAGGAGCTGATACCAAT
>NW_007097171.1:0-622 GCF_000164805.1 Carlito syrichta
TGAGGGACAGAAGAGTCAATTTTCCACATTTATACCCATTTGCTGTTTTCTTAATTTTGAGATCACTTATTTTAGAAGGGTGCATTTTAACATTGGAGTTTTGCCATGTTATTTCACTTATTTGACTTTTATCATCATTTGATATTGCTTAATCAGTTCACTTATTTACATCTTTTCCATAAATCACATGTAAGTCTCTGAAGCTCAGAAAAGTGTGCCAAGCCCCTAGATACATGATTCCTAACCTCAACTGCACATGAGGTTGGGAAGCTTTAAAAAACCCCAGTGTCAGCCAGGCTCGGTGGCTCAGCCTGTAATCCCACGCCTTTGGGAGGCTGAGGTGAGTGGATCGCCTGAGCCTGCGGGTTAGTGACCTGCCTGAGCAGGTGAGAACTCATCTCTACAATAAAATCAAAAATAAGCCAGGCTCAGTGCCTCAGCCTGTAATCCCGCACCTTTGGGAGGTTGCGGTGAGTGGATTGCCTGAGCCCGCAGGTTTGAGTCCTGCCCGGGCAGCGAGATCTCATCTCTACAATAAATCAAAAAAAATCAGCCGGGTGTGGTAGCACATGCCTGTAATTTCAGCTACTCAAGGTTGAAGTGAAAGGATCAGCGGAGCCCA
>NW_007097172.1:0-610 GCF_000164805.1 Carlito syrichta
CTGGATAGTTAAGTCAGCTGGCTTGCCAGCTGGCTAGCTGGTTAAGTCAGCTAGTTTAGTCAGCTGGCTAGCCAGCTGGCTAGCTAGGTAGCTAGCTAATTAATCAGCTGGCTTGCCACAAGGAGTAAGATAGGTTTGAAGAATGGCAAGTGATATACAATGCAAAAACTAACAAGAAGAAACTGGTGTGACTGCATTAGCATGTACCATCACAGACTTCAACATAATGTTATGAAAATCAAGATATGTCTTTCATAATTGCAAAAGGGTTGATTCACCAGCAAGACATAACAGTCACAAATATTTGCACACCAATAACCTAGATTCAAAATACATTAAAGAAAAAATTTATAAAATTCAAGGGAGAACCAGTCGATGGTTCAGCCTTTAATCTCACGCCTTTTGGAGACTGAGCTGAGTCGATTGCCTGAGCCCGCGGGTTCGATACCTGCCTGGGCAGGTGAGACCTCATCTCTACAATAAAATTAAAAAATTAGCTGGGCATGGTAGGGCATGCCTGTAATTCCAGCTACTCAGAAGACTGAGGCGGAAGGATCACTGAAAGCCCAACAGGTCGAGGCTGTGGTGACCAGGAGCACCACTGCACTCC
>NW_007097173.1:0-900 GCF_000164805.1 Carlito syrichta
TGTCAGAAAACTTGTTAGCACTGCTGTGAACTTGTGGTGACAAGTGGAACTGGGCCTGATGGAGGAATCTATGCAAAAACTGTTGGAAGTCTGCATTGTGACAGTGACAGAGGCAAAGAAGATAGAAGTTGATAAGCCACATAGAATATATACAACAAATTAACATTGAACTGGGCCCTGAGGGTCAGGGAGAGGAAGTCAAGAATAATGGCATTTTATAAGAAAGCTAAGCTTGAAAATTTCAATCTCCAAAAAAGGCTTTGTAGGTATACATGAAACACAGTTATTTAGTTCTGCAAAATTATACTAAATTACTATCAATTACATAAACATTAGAATTATTGCCAAAAAGACAGCACATTTTAGAATCATCAGTTTGACCTTCTGCAAAATGTGTTATTAGGGACACCGCTCCTATGAGATATTACATGGAATAAGACTTTTTCATGGTCAAATAAGTTTGTGAGAAAAAGAATAATATTCCCCAAACCTTCTAAAGCCTCGGCTCCTATAGAAAGGGACTTTTAAAAATCTATGTGTTTCCCACACTTAAAGATTATAGAATTATGTAATATAATTCATATGTTCTACAAACATGCTATTAAGATACAGATTTTTGTGCCACATAAGTTGTAATCAGAAACAGATGAATTCTTATATTTAATACATTATAATGGATATAGGCTGTTTAGAGAAACAACCAGCCAGTTTGACAAAGGGTACAGGTGTATGTCAAACAGCAAAAATCAGAGTACTGTTCAAAGTATGGCTTGCTTTTATCTTCTTCTGATTATTAAGAGTCATAAAGATTAATACAGTCTTTTTCTCTACCAGCCAATAAGATGACATTAAAACAGGAAGAATAGGGAAAGCTTCTAGAAAGAAATATTAGGAGAATTA
>NW_007097174.1:0-346 GCF_000164805.1 Carlito syrichta
ATTCTTTCTTCTGCTTGGGTAATTCTGCTTTCATACTTATCAGTTTGCTATTTATTTCATTCACAGTATTCTTTATTACTGTTATCTCAGATATCAGCTCCTTCCTAGTGTCTTCTTGTGTCTCCTCAATTCTTTTTAATCTCTCCATTAATGTCTTGATATCTAGGTTTGTAGTTTGAGATCCTTCACTCTAGGGGCTCTTCATTGCTTGCATTCCAAAGTCAGTTTTCTCAGTGTCTGCCCTCCCAGGGGTCTGGGAGAGACCCATACTCTTCTTTTGGTTTTTCTTCATTTCTGTAGATTTTTCTCCCTCTACCCCTTTCCCTCCCCCTCTTCAATTCTGTTT
>NW_007097175.1:0-1085 GCF_000164805.1 Carlito syrichta
CATTTTAACATAAAATTTGCATTCATTGAAACAACATCTCCAATATTTTAATCAAAAGTCCTCAAATGTATAGATCGTTTCCCATTTATGACTTCCAACATTTTCCAAGACAACAAAAATTTATCCGTGTATATTTTTTTCTGCTGTTCCAGAAAGTTAGCTTTCAATATATTAACCCTGATTTTTAACCTTACAAAATACAAACAACAAAAATACAGAAATATAAATCATTGCGAGTGGTGAAAGAAACTGCACTTCATGCTTAGGTGATTTCAGTTTACACAGCTCAAGGCACTGGTAATCTGACACAGGTCTCCTTTAACAATATGTAATGAGGCCTTCCCTAGAGATTCTCACTACAGTGCATTGCATTTAGCTGAATATGTGCACAAAAGACTCACTGGACGTAGATTTTATCACTCAGACTACTCAAAATTATATGCAAACTACTGAAAAAGAAAAACATGCAGGCATCAAGTTTTCTTTTTTTAAATCTTCCTTACCGATAGATAAAAGTCACAAAAGGCAAACACTTGAGGCTATCGTGCTCATTAAATTTTAAAATTCCATTTCTGCATTTTCTATTTGTGCAAATAAAATCTGAAATAAGCAAAGCACGTGGGTACATTTTCAAATTCATGCTCGTATTAATAAAGCAAAATTCAAATTACCCATACACATATTATGGTATCGTCTTCATTAATTTTGTGGTAGGCTGGTTGAATAATTTTACCATGACAGAGAACAGGTTCTAAGGAATCCAAAATGTCTATCTTCCTCTTGGAGAGTAGGGAAATTTGAATAAAGAATACACATGAACACACTTAGCATTTATTCAAGACTCCAGTCCTAGTCCCAGATATCCGATAACTTACTGTCTTTATAAACTGGGTAAGTCACAAGAACTCTGGTGACAAACATTCATCTATAAAAGGAATACGGTTGATTTAGGTCAAGATTTCTCAAACTATAGGCTGTGGACACTTGAGGATGTATGATCATGTTCTTGGAAGCCTGAGAATGTTACAGGATATCTTGCTTAGAATACGATATAAATATGACTATATTCTGATAATTTTGTTGAT
>NW_007097176.1:0-646 GCF_000164805.1 Carlito syrichta
CTCCCCTGGGTCCAGTGACTGGTTGAGAAACTCATGGTCTAATCATCAGAGTTAGGCCTGCTGGGACCATAGGACCACTGTGGGGATAAGTCAGCTTTCAGACGGATCATCTGATACCCATCCCATCTCCCATCTCTCCCAATTAAAGAAAGAAAAGGGGGCAGCCCCCTCGGGTCCCCTACTGCTATGGGAGCTTTTCTGTGCTCTCAATAAATCCTGCTTTCTTTAAAAAAAAAAGAAAAGGACAAGGTAACCACTGGGAGAGGGAGGAGGATGGCAGAATAGAGAGGAAAGGATGTGGAAGGAAGAGGCTTGGAAGGAAAAGTTTCATCAAAATGACCTGGGAGGTTTTGCAAATCACCTGTTCATCCCTCACCCTTAAATTGTTGAGATGTCACAACACAAGGAGCAGCTGAAACTCACTGCTATGTATGCTAACACAAATGCTAGAATATTCTTTCTGATGTGAGCATACTAAAGTTCCTGGAGTTCCCATCAAGGAACTCTCTTCCACCTTTAGCATCCAGAACTTATCTCAATGACCGTCAGCATTCCCCATCTTGGTTTCCTCCCCTGCCCCTCCTTCCTGCTACAATGCCAGCCCGACGGGGCCCCACCACCCTCTACTAGAGCAAGTCTGCACCTG
>NW_007097177.1:0-786 GCF_000164805.1 Carlito syrichta
AGCCAGAAAAGACTCACTCAAGAAGCATCAGTTGTGCACACATGACAGGGTTTATCACCCTAATGCCTGTATCCTAAAGTGTACTTTCCAACCTGACTCCGGCATCACACAACAAAGATTTATGGTCCCGAAAAGCATCTTCTGTGGATTCTCAGACTCCAGGGACATTGTAAGCCACCTGTCTATCCTCCCTGATGTCTGCCACATATAGGACTTCATCTGTGTGTCAACAAGCCTAGAGTGTCCCCGCCCTCTGTCTCAGCAAAACATCTCAATCTCACCTCCTGACAAGAATTGTATATGACCAGTTAAGACATCTTTGAGCCCACCTCTGACCTGCAAGTCACCGCATGGAAATCCCGTCCTCCTCCCCGGGACAACCCAATGAGAATCTCACATGTATTGATTTGTGGTTTCTTTCAATTTCCACCTTCCTTAAACAGCATAGAACCCAGACACTGTTGGACCACACGTTTTCAGAAAATCCTGGGAATAGGTGTGCCTGGGCTGAAGTCCCCAAGTTCGGTTCAAGTATAAACCAGCCAGACTCGGTGGCTCAGCCTGTAATCCCGCACCTTTGGGAGGCCGAGGTGAGTGGATTGTCTGAGCCCACGGGTTCGAGACCCACCTGGGCAACTTAGCGAGACCTCATCTCTACGATAAACCAAAAAATTAGCCGGGCGTGCTAGTGTATACCTGTAGTTCCAGCTACTTGGAAGACTGACGCGGATGGATTGCCGGAGCCCAGGAGGTCGAGGCTGCGTGCTGGGAGCAGCCACTTCACTC
>NW_007097178.1:0-633 GCF_000164805.1 Carlito syrichta
TGATAACTCTATCCATCTCTTTGCCCGTTCCTTTTCTTACTCCTCTAAAAGGGGTGGGATATAATCTGCTTGTTTCTAATTAGTTGGCTACCTTTGCTCGTAGGCAGGCTTGCTGGACATTAATCACCATGTGCAAGCCATGGGGCTCTCTTCGCTCTTGTTTCCACCTCTGTGAAGGTTTATGCCTTTTCACCATGCAGCAGAGTTGGAATGCTGAGCCAGGGCCTGATTTCTTCCAGTAACCCCTGCCATGTTATCTGATGGCTGTGAAGGGTAAGAAATGCCCCCCTCAGCTGGGATCGGTGGTTCAGCCTGTAATTCCGTGCCTTGGGAGCCTGAAGTGAGTGAACTGCCAGAGTCCGTGGCTTCAAGACCTACCTGGACAACTTGGCGAGACCTCACCTCTACAATAAATAAAAAAAATTAGCCAGGCATGGTAGCGTGTGCCTGTAGTTCCAGCTACTAGGAAGGCTGAAGCAGAAGGATCGCCGGAGCCCAGCATATTGAGGCTGTGGTGACCGGGAGTGTGCCACTGCAATCCAGTCTGGGCGACAGAGAGACACTCCAACTCAAAAAAGAAAAAAAAAAAAAAGAAATGCCCCCCTCATGGGCCTTGAACCTCAGCTTCACATT
>NW_007097179.1:0-724 GCF_000164805.1 Carlito syrichta
TGCCACTAAAAACAAAGCTCCAGTCACCCAAAAGAGGCCTGATAAGAATAAACCTGCTAAGGGGGATGGTGTCAACCACTATGAATGTGGCCAACCTGGGCACTTAAAGCACAATTGCTCTTAAACCCCAGGACTTTGTCCAACAACCGGATTAAAAAGTCACTGAAAGAGATGGTGCGGCCTCTCCTGAAGAGGGGGGTACACCTAGCTTCGTGATGGTGGCTGTTGATTGAAGGGGAGGGTCATGGCCCAATGCAGTGTTTTGTTTGCCATCAACCCAGAAAATCCTTAGGTCTATATAAATGTGACTGGGATCCAAATTCATTTCTTAATTAATACCAAGGCTAAGGTTTTAGCCCTTGTGCTCATACTGAACTTCTTACTCCTAAAACCTGCTCTCTAGTGGAATTAAAGGTGTTACCAAAGTTAAATGTTTCACCTAACAGTTACTAAAAGGTGAATTCAAATTATGACTGTAAAAGGTTATCTATAAATAAATAAAAAGGGAAAGCAAAAAGCAAAGAAAAAATATAAAGAGTGTTGTTAGTATACAAATAAGGTTTTAGTAAGAAAACAAAGAAGAAATATAAGAAAAAGGATATTTTTATCTAAGAGGAAGTCTTATATGGTAAATTTCTGTCCTATAATAAAGTAAATAGTTATCTAAGAATTTTTTTAAAAAGGGGTTAAAGAACAAAATAAAATAATATGTGTGCCAAAATGG
>NW_007097180.1:0-590 GCF_000164805.1 Carlito syrichta
CTGGATATACTCTTCCACGACTTCCCTTCAAGATAGGTTTCAGAACGCTGAACAGAGCAATTAAACAAAAAACCATTTTTCAAGGTATCCTAACGTGAGACGAAAAGTAAAGTCAACTCACTTCACATACAAACGACGTTACGTAGAGATAGCTCCAACAAGTTTACCAGACACACACACACACACACACACACACACACACACACACACACACACAGACACTGACCCTTTCAGAACTAAAAATTCAGCATTGTTGCGGAACACAAATTCAGCATACCAAAACCAGGTGTCTCTCTACACGTTCAAAGTCAACCTGAAGAAACCACTAAGGACACAATTCATTTCCAGTAGCAGCCAAAACCACAAAATAGTGAAAAAAAAGTTAAGCAGACAATAGAATAGTACACGAAACAGTACACAATATTGCTGATAGACATTGCAGAGGACATAAGCAAATGAAAAGGAAATACTAGGTTCAATAAATAAAAACCGTGATATTGGAAGGTGCTACTGCTACACAAAGCATTACAAACAAAAGGAAATCTCTACCCAAACCCAAATGTCTTGTATTTCAGTAGAATGGCATGAGA
>NW_007097181.1:0-3638 GCF_000164805.1 Carlito syrichta
GAGGCCGAGGCAGGAGGTTTCCTGAGCCCAGGTGTCAAAGACCAGCCCGAGCGACATGGCCAGACCTCATCTTGGTGTGAGGTCCCCAAAATCGAGTTAGGCTTGGTGGTCCATGGAGTCCCGGCTGCTTGGGGGTGAAGACTGGAGGACCACCTTAGCCCAGCATGTCGAGGCACCAGGAGCCACGATCGTGTTGCCACACCCCAGTCCAGTTGAAGGAAACTCTAGTGACAAAAAATATGCCTCCCACGTGCATCATGAAGGGGGTCTACGACTCCCCAGGGAAAGATCCGCGTGGCTGGGGGATAATGGGGTGATCAGGAGAGGAGGGTTACCTTCCCCCACCTGAAGGTGGCATACAGGGCACCCAGAACATGGGTTGGCCAGTGCTGCCGGACCACCTTGTTTGCTCTGTGCTCAGTGACCTCAGGGAACAGACGTCTTTGCAGTGGGGCCTGAGTGGGGAGGATGGAAGCTGGCCTTCTGGGGTGTGTGGAGGAAGGCATGGGATGGACGTGCCCAGTGGCCACCTTTGAAACCTCCCACAAATGACAGGTCTTAAAGTGCCTTTTCCTCTCCCAACCTTGAGGCTGACTCTTCTTGTTGGGTGGCAGGGGTGGTGGTGGTGGTGGTGGTGGTGCATATTATGATTTGGAATCAGAATCCCCATCTGTAGCCAAGGCTGGAGCACAGGGGCATGCTCATTGCCACTGTGGACTCCACCTGCTGGGCTCAGGTGACCCTACTGCCTCGACCCACCCAGTGACTGGAACCACAGGTCTGTGTCACCACGCCCAGCTAATCTTTCAATTTATTTTTGATGGCTAAGACAAGGTCTCACCCCATGTCCTGGGCTGATGTTGAACCCACAGACTCAGACCATACACTCGTCTGGGCCTCCAAAGTGCTGAGATGCCAGGCTGAGCACCTGAGCCTGGACTGTTGTTGTGGTGATAGTGGAGGTTGGTATTATTATTCTGAATTCGAGTCCCTCTCTGTCGCCCAGCCCTGAGCTCAGAGTCCCGACTCAGCCACTGCAGCCTAAACCTGCTGGACTCTGGTGATCCTCCCCCCTGGCCTCCCAAGTGGCTGGAACAACAGGCATGCACCACCACACTCAGCTTATTTTTTTGGCTTCTTGTAGACACAAGGTCTTTCCAATGTGTCTGGGTTGGTCTTGAACCCTGGTCTCAGGCCATCCTCTCGCCTTGCCCTCCCAGAGCACCAGGATGACAGGCATGAGTCCTTGCACCCGGCCTCAAAACCCCTCTCGGGGCCACACTGCAAGGCCCTCTCCCTTCTGATGAACCAGTGTTGGGAGTCTCAGAGGCCTTCAGGCCGACAGGGTCGGGAAGGCTGAAGACCCCAGGTTGCAGGGCAACTCTGGGCAGCTTTCAGCTACGCTTCTTCTAGTCATCTTGTTATGTTCGCCATTGGTATCCAGAGAGTTGGGAGATGCAAAAAAATGGTCCTCCATTGAAAGGATCTATTAGTATAAACAAGTAGTTAGTGATATGGAAATTTTTCTACCAGGATATTATGTTCCACTTGAGTTTCTGTGTCTCCACCATTTTGGTGCTTGAACCCGTAACAATGATTAAAAACTGCGGAGGGCACTCTCTTACCCCTGGGAGCCTTGGGTTGAATGTGCATCAGGGCTCTCTTTATCCCTGTGAGAGGACTATAGAAGCAAAGTACAAACATCATGTTTGGTATCATAATAGGCTTATTCGTTTTAGTTTTTTAAGTTGGTTGCTATTTAGGAGCTTTGGGGATGTTGTTTTCATTTTGCTAATTTTAAAGTGTTAGATACGTATTGTTAGCATAACGAAAATTGTTGTGATGATTATGAGTGTTTTAATTTAAGGTGGGCCATTTATGCAAGAAAACAGATGGATGACCCTATAATTTGCAGTATACACAAAGTTTTTGCATTTTAGAGTACATGATTAGTATAGAAAGTTGAAATAGTAGAAAAGGCTTTGCAATTTTATTTAGAAAAAATAAAATATTAGAAAAACATAAGTTAGGCATTAAGTTATTAAAAATTTAGATGGTTAAGGTTTATAGTTAGAGAAACCACATTGTGATAACTTACATGCTTTAAAGATTCTTAGTGGATACATTGCTACAGATTTGAGGGAAGACAGAGAGTATTACTTCACGATTAGAGCAATGATCAAAACAAAATAAACATGTCTGGGTTTGAAGTCCAAACTGTATGTAACTAAAAGTATAAAAAGAACTTGAAAGAAAAATAAATCAGCATCTGTCTTGCATAACAACAGAGGCAGTGTCCAAGTTTTCTTCTATGCTGATGTCATTCCTCTTTCAGGAAACCCTGACCTGCTGGAGCTGGACTCTGGCAAGTAGCACATGAACAGGGAACTGGAAGGTAAGCATTCCTTTAATCAGAATGGATAGGACCTTACCTAGGGTGGTGCAGATGCCTCTGTAGAGACAGGTGGAGCTAGGAAAGGTAAGCAGTTTTAGAGACTTGATACGATCATTGACCAGAGTGAATCTACAGAAAGAAAATTGTTCATAAGTATTTTGATTCATATGCTTTCTAAAAGAGGAATTAAAGTTTCCTCTACACTATTATCTTGTTTTCTCCATTTTGTGAAAGAACAATGCCCCTGGTTCCCTGAAGAAGGCATCATTAATATACAAACATGGACAAAGTTTGGGGAAAAATTGAAACTGTGTTACAATCTCCACAGTCCAGAACGAGTGCCTGTAAATACTTTTGAATTATGGAATATAATCAGAGATGTCTAAAATCCACAAAAAAAGATTGAAAAATGTCCATTAAATTAAAAAAGGAACCAGGTGAAAGAACTCCTTTACTAACCCCTGTACCTTCCCAGGCATTGTTAGCCACTGCTGCTGTTGATGATGATCCTCTACCCCCTGAGGATAAGGAAAACTTAGAAGAAGCAGCTAGGTATCATGAAGAAAAAATCCAGATAATTTAAATTGACCCTTTGCTCCAAAAGACCTCTGGCAAGTGGTGCCAGGAGGGGAGGGATTGTGATTTGTGACCTTCTTGATTTAGAGGAGAAAATTTTCTTTCTATATTGATTCCTGTTATATAAAAAGGCTGTTTCCTAATATTAAAACAGTCACCATTCCTGTTAATAAGAAAACTATTCTTGATTTACTTATCCAATTATAATAACCAATTATAGTTAGGAACCAACCATTTTTCGTAAGTTATATTAGATTTCATTTAGGACTCCCAGGAACTCTACATCAAGGCAATCAATTAGAAAATGCCCTGATGAAATCGGTCATGTGCCCTCTCCTTATAGATTCTTTAGTCAAACAAGCTCATCAATCCCATAAAATCCAACACCAAAACGCTGCAGCTTTAAGGCACCAGTCTCATATTCCAAGAGAAATGGTTAGACAAATCATAAAAAAAAATTACTTTACTTCCAACTTCTAATAACTCCCTCCCCTCAGGAGTTAATCCCCGTGGATTAAAACATGTTTTGTGGCAAATGGATGTTATTCATTTCCAAAATTTTGGAAAATTGTCATTTCTACATTTGACTTTGGATATATTTTCCCATGTAATTTTAGACTCGCCCAGAACTGTGGAAGACTATAAAGTTGCAGTCCACCAGGCTTGG
>NW_007097182.1:0-3872 GCF_000164805.1 Carlito syrichta
CCAGAGCTCCAAAGTTCCAAAGGGCGGGCTGTAAGTGGCGAGAGTGGCGCTGGGACCCTACAGAGTACTTCAGCCAGGAATGGGACCGGTGTCTCTGAGGGGTGGGTGCCCAGAGCCTCTCTGTGTGACCGGCAGCTTGGTGCTGGGTGCCCGGGCTGGAGACAATGCAGCCGGGGAGGGATCTGGAGGGGGCTGGGACCGGAGACTTCTACACACGAGTAGAATGGCAGCAGTGGGGGGGGGGGGGCGCAATATCTGGCCTTGCGTGGGACTGAAGTTCCCGGGCCTGACCCCACCACGGTTGTTGGTGGGCTGGGGGATGGGGGTAGAGAAGTAATAGCCTTTTTGGGAACTCACGTTCAGAGAATCTCACCCGTTCACCTATGCCGTCGCCATCTTGCCCTGTCTCCTGGACTTTTAAAAGTGTACAGTTCAATCATTTTAAGTAAGTCTACATTGGTGTGCAGCAGACCCTCAGGACGTTTGCATCTTGCAGAGCTGAAAGTCCATCCCACTGAACAAGTCTCCTCTCTCATCCCTGCAGCCCCTGGGAACCACCATTCTGCTTTCCATTTCTACGAATTTGACTGCTTTATAGGCCTCATGTAAGTGGAATCACAGAGGATTTGCCCTTTTGTGGTTTACTTATTTCACTAAGAATAATGTCCTCCAAGTTCATCCATATTGCAGCATGTGATAAGATTTTCTGCCCTTTTAAGGCTGCGTGGTTTTCCATTGCATGTGCTTTTTTGTTTTGTTTTGTCTTTCCTATTGGAGTCTCACTCTGCCACCCAGTCTAGAGTGCAACTCACTGCAGCCTCACAATAGCAAAAACATGGAACCAACCGAGCTGCCCATTGAAAGTGTACTGGATAAAAAAAAAGTGGTATGTATACACAATGGAATATTACACAGCCATAAAGAAAGACAAAATTATGGACTTCACAGCAACTTGGATAGATTTAGAGTCTATAATACTCAATGATCTACCACAGAAACAAAAACTGAGTACCACATGTTCTCACTCATAAGCGGACCCTGACCATTTACCATAATACTATAGGAAAGGGACTGGCAGTAACCAGAAACTGCCTGGGGAGGGAGGGCACATAACATCAAGATAGGTACCTGATTTCAAACCAGAAGTGAGAACCAAAGGGAGGCCCAAATTTTACCTGTACGATGACCACTTGTATACCTAATCTTGAATTGCACCTCACATCCTTAAAATAAAAAATGTATGTGTATAAAAGAAATTATACAAGGCAGAAGACAAAAGAATAGCATCTTAAGGTGCCAAATATAATAATAATAATAAACAAATGTCTACAAGCAACAAAAGGAAAAATAGACAAATGGGACTACCTCAAACATTAAAACTTTTCCCCAGAGAAAGAAGCAAGATGACCACCA
Source organism: Carlito syrichta (assembly GCF_000164805.1). Classification (NCBI taxonomy): domain Eukaryota; kingdom Metazoa; phylum Chordata; class Mammalia; order Primates; family Tarsiidae; genus Carlito; species Carlito syrichta. Next base: position 1,414 of record NW_007097182.1, read on the forward strand.
CATAGATGGATTCCTGAGGTTCTCCGAACGTGTTTCCCAAAAAGACTATTACTTTTCTTCCTGCACCCCCCTGCCCACCTCCAGCTGCACTGGTATGAGGCTTGGGGACTTTTGGTTCCACACGGGGCCAGACATTGCCGCCAGATGGCGGCTGCTCCACTATATGTGATTCTGGCCGGCTGGGGAACTCCAAATCCCAGATCCCAGCTCCATCCCTCATCACGACCAGCACCCAGTGTGAAGCTGCCGGTCATGCAGGGAGGCTCTGAGTGCCCGTCCCTTAGAGATACCGGTCCCATTTCTGGCTAGAGTGTCCTGGGAGGGACCCAGAGCCACCACCTGCCCTCTGGAGCTCTGGAGATCGGAAACCCCGGGCCTACCCTGGCTGAGGCACTCAGTGTGCACGACCACAAGCCTGTGCAAGGGGGCAGAACCCCAAGCTGGCGTAAGGTGCCAATTGCCGGCTTCCAGCTCCAGAGGAGGAAACGCTGACCCTGTACTCCACCCCACCTGGCTGGAGGCACCCCAGATCCAGCACCCAGCTGTGCAACTGGTCCCGCCTAGAGACCCACAGGAGGCCCCTAAAAGTGAAAGTAAAACCACCACCTCCGCCATTTTCAAGGCATATTTACATCACATCGCCCCGCCCACCTAGCAGAGCCTCCACCTTGGTTCCCACGGTGATGTCATTAACAGGAGACAAAGCCCCTCCCCTATGCTGAATAGAGACTAGTGTCACAGACCTTCCAAGCAACAAGCTAACTACCTGCAACAGAAACAGAGGAGAGAGACTGGAGATTAGATCTCAGGAACTTGATCCACTAAGGGACCAGAGAGAAAAATCTACACAAATGAAGAAAAATCAAAAGAAGAATATGGGTCCTTCCAGACTCCTGGAAGGGCAGACACTGAGAAAACTGACTTTGGAATGCAAACAACTGAATGTCTCAAAATACAACCCTAGACATCAAGACATTAATGGAGAGATTAAAAAGGATTGAGGAGACTCAAGAAGAAACTAGAAAGGAGCTGATAACAGTAATAAAGAATACTGTGAATGAAATAAACAATAAACTGATAAGCATGGAAAGCAGAACTACCCAAGCAGAAGAAAGAATCTTAGAGCTTGAGGACCAAAATACAGAAATAACCCAAACTCTCAAGAACACAGAAAACAAGCTCAAAAAGACAGAAAAAACCTTCAAGAGATGAGTGATTACCTCAAGAGGCCTAACCTAAGAGTAATTGGTCTGTCTGAGGCAGAAAAAGAGACAGAGACCACATTGGAACAAACCTTCCATGAGATCATTCAAGAAAACTTCCCTTATTTAATCAATGATGCAAAAACTCAAACACAAGAGATCCAGAGAACCCCTGCAAGACAACAAATGAGAAAACCAACTCCTAGACACATAATAATTCACCTAAACAAAGTAGGCTTAAAAGAAAAAACCCCTAAAGGCAGCAAGAGAAAAAGGTCAGATTACCTACCATGGATAACCAATTAGAATAGCAGCAGATTTATCTACAGAAACCCTGCAGGTTAGGAGAGCTTGGAGCCCTATCTTCAAAGTCCTAAAAGATAAACAATTTCAACCAAGAATAACCTACCCTGCCAGATTAAGCTTCATCAGCGAGGGAGAATTAAAATCTTTCCCAGATATCCAATCCCTAAGAACTTATGCTGCCACCAAACCACCTCTACATGAAACACTTAAGAAGGTACTAAACACAGCAGAAAAGGGGAAAAAAAGAGCCACATTTTTCACAAGAGTACGGAAAAAAGAATAAAATACATATGAACCAACCCCCAAAACAAAAGAAAGACAATAAACCAAGTGGAAGAACAACTATAAAAGAACTGTATGTTAGGGTTGAACTCTCACATTTCAATAATTAGCCTGAATGTGAATGAACTAAATGCACCACTGAAAAGACATAGAATGGCAAAATGGATAAAATATCACCAGGCAACAATATACTGCCTTCAAGAGACCCATCTCACTAGAAAGGACATGCACAGACTCAAACTAAGAGGATGGGAAACAAATTTACAGGCGAATGGAACACAAAAGAAAGGAGGAGTCGCGATCCTAATTTCAGACAAAATACCATTTAAGCTATCAAAAATTTTAAAAGATACAGAGGGCCACTACATAATGATAAAAGGCTCACTCCATCAACAAGAAATATCTATCCTAAACATATATGCACCTAACATAGGTGCACCAACTTTACAAAGCAACTCCTAGGAAAACTAAAGAAAGATATTGACTCTAACATAATCATGACTGGGGACTTTAATACCCCACTCACAACCCTAGACAGATCATCGGAGCAAAAAATCAACAATGAGATTCGGAACCTCAATGTGACTCTGGACCAAATAGGTTTAATTCATACCTACAGAACACTCCATCCAAAGACCAGAGAATACACATTGTACTCATCACCACATG
>NW_007097183.1:0-555 GCF_000164805.1 Carlito syrichta
TCTGGGCGACAGAGTGAGACTCCAACTCAATAAAAAAAAAAAAAAAAATTCTCTTTTTGAAGCTTTGCAAGGAGGTAGAACTGCATCAATTTTCAGGAACAGAGAGGAAACCATACCTTATTCAAGGGAGGTTTGCTATAAAAAAAAACTCCGAGATGGAAAGTTTTAAAATTCAAGCTTGTTCCTATTGTGAACAAGGAGAGTAGAAGCTGACAGAAGAAACCTGCGTTTTAACACTTCCGTGTAACAGGCAAGGTGTGACTTAAGCACCATGATGGAAGCAAGTGTGTACGTCCAGCGAGTGCGACTTCCCTCAGGCCAGCGCGAGCTCTCTGCCGGGTGCTGGGTCCAAGAGGAGGGAGACGGGCGGGCTGGGGGGAGGCCGTGGGGGGCGGTGCGGCGAGAGCAAGGCGGCCGACCTGGAAGCCCGAACCCAGGCCTCTCCAGACAGAGGAACCGGAGACTTAGTGGAACCGACGACCGCTAAGCCGCGCCCACGGGACCTCAGACCCCGGGACCCCCAGTGGCCTCGCGGCTGCGGACGGGAACCCCGGC
>NW_007097184.1:0-721 GCF_000164805.1 Carlito syrichta
ATTGGTTAAAGTTTATTTGAACAGCTACCACGAAAACCCCACTTTTAAGTGCTGTGAGTTTCTTTTCAACCTTGCCCTCCAGAATCCACATATAAATCACTTATCTCATGAAGCCTTTCTTGATTACTACAGTCCATATCAAGCACTTCAAATTCCTTTACTATCACAAATGCAACTGCCTCCCGCCTCCCTGATTTAGGAAACAGATGCTGCAGCATTTTCTAATGTGTTTTCTGGTTGAATGTGTGTTTCTTTGACAAGATGACAAACTCAGAGTGAGAGCACCATTTTCTGACTGCCCCATGACCCTCACCTTCAAGACCTCACCAAAGACCAGGCACAGAAACATTTGATCCTTTTAAAATATAAGTGCCCCAAGCAGAAGGAACTGACTCAAGCTTCAGGAAGTGAGGACAGGGTGACAGAAAATGACAGGAAACCTGAATATGGAACTGAAGTAGCAGCTCAGAGTTTCCTTACCTTGAAGTAACAACAGCCAGAGAGGGAGTTGGGTGTGGACAGAGGAGCCGGGCACTCAGAGTAGATGCTGGCCCTAGTAGAGGTGGGTAATCTGAGTGTTGAGGGTGTCACAGAGCACAGGGCCAGAGAAATCAACCAGTTCTTAGTCCATGGTGGGGGGTAAGATCTTCACTGGTAGACTTTTAACCTTTTATGGCCAGAAAGCCTGGTTGTGGGTAGTGTAGAGAATGAGCCACTGGGG
>NW_007097185.1:0-857 GCF_000164805.1 Carlito syrichta
TTCCAAATGCTCCCTTCCTAGTATAGTGTATATACAGGGAAGCTCTTAGAATCAGGGATGAGAGCACGCAGAAGCCAGTATATACAGACTTCCAATGAAGTGCAGTGCAGCGCAGGCTTCAATAGCGTGTCCCCAGGAAGACCCAGCTTCATCAGCAGTTTAACATAGGCTCTCCGTGCTTACTCATCAGTGAAAATGGCACAACCTTGGTAGTCCTTATTAGGTTTAAATGCAATAAGGAAAAACAATTTAGAATTCTCCCCATCCACATATAATGCTCTCCTGCTTGTGACTGTGGAGCACTTGTGTCACTCATTGGGGCACTATGTCTTGCAGATTTCTCTCCGTGAAACATGGACATTTTGCGCTCGTACGCAAAGGCCCTCTATGGAAAGGAACACAAATCAAGGGGAAAGAGTGAGAATGAGGTATTACAGCAGGCAGAAATGAAGAATAATCGTCACAGCAAAGAGATGACACTGCAGCACACATTTGGCACAGACTAAGCAAGGAAGATGCCCATGCACTCCAGGCCTAAGAAAGGCTACTCCGAACAGCAATCCAGAGCGTAATTGCTTTCCCCTAACAGGAAAAGGTAGAAAGAAAGAACAATTCAGAATTCCCCCGGGTCACACATAATGCTTTCCCACAAGTGACTGTGAATGTCTCAGATCACCCATTGTGGCACAGGGGGAGATGAGCATTCCCGAATGGGAAAGTTTGACAAGCCGCACGCCAAAGCAGTCACTCTGTAGAGCATAATATACATGAAAGGGAACAAGTGGGAAGCAGAATTTTAACATGCACACTCAGTGGCAGAAACTGACAGTGCGGCACACTTCGCACACAGCACTTTC
>NW_007097186.1:0-901 GCF_000164805.1 Carlito syrichta
TTTTCTTTTTTATTTTTCATTCCTTCGCCTATGTCTCTTTTTTAGACTTTTTTTTAACTCTTCAAAAATGTTATCTTCAAAACTCAATTTGTTACTTGAATAACATTGTTTTCCCCTAAATAAAATTTTCTACAGTATTCGACTGGGTTGAGATATTATGTGTTTGCACCCAATCTCTAGCCTTAAGAGTTTGTTCTCTTGGGAAGGCAGATACTTGGGCAACCATGATGGCTTATTCCGAGTTTGGTGCTCTGGGAGTGCAGGGAGAAACCCTCCCTTATCCATGGTGCAGGGCTGGGAAAGTGCTATCAAGGAAGGCCTCCCAATGGAGGTGACTCCGAAGGCATACACACGTCAGTCAGGTGGAGAGCAAGGTTTGGGGTGTGAGTGGCTGGAGGACCACCAGCATCTGCAAAAACTTGGCTGTGAGAGATGAGAACACCATCACTAAGTGACAGAAATTCAGTCTGGCTAGAGTAGAGAGGAATTACATAAAATTATTATGGAAGCAATACTTGTTCGTTGTGTAAAATTTGAAAAATACAGGAAAAGAGAAAGCATGCCATGGCTAGCTTCAAACCTCAGAGTTTATTGCTGTGAACATTTGTTGCATTTTTCTCATCTCCTACATGGATATTCATAGAACAGCATGTTTGATGTGATCCCATTTGGCTTAGACCATAGATATGTGTACAGGCATAAAATGCATTTACATATACATGTGTGAAAATGCACCAAGTCAAGTTGGGATCATGCTTACATGTTATTTGTTTACCTGCTTTTTTAACATTATAATATACTTAAATATTTTTAATGTCCTTGGATGCAAGCATATTTTAAGTAAACTATTATGAGTTGCAGCGGTTCATTTCTTGTGATTAAAAAAAAAATTCTTGATTGG
>NW_007097187.1:0-407 GCF_000164805.1 Carlito syrichta
GTTCCAGAATCTGTTTTCTCAATGTCTGATTTCTGATGTCTGTGTATGATCTATATTCTTCTTTTGGTTTTTCTTCATTTGTGCGGTTTTCCCCCTCCCTACTTTTTCCTTCCCTCCATGTCACTGTCTTCCTTCATTCTGTTATTCAGGCGTAAAGGGATTGGTTTTACTTCTGTTTGTTCAATCTCCTATTCTTTATGTATGTCCTCTTACTTTGTTCAATTCTGAAGTTGCACTGTAGGTTGGAGGTGGACTTTTTTGCAGTTTTGAGATTTACTTAATGGGAGAGCTGTGATTCAAAATCTGTCTGCAGGTCCTGATATTCTCTGACAGGTGTGTGGATAATGTGAACCCACTTCCCACTGCCCTGGAATCTGTCCATGCATTGGTGTTGTAGGTTTACTCCT
>NW_007097188.1:0-755 GCF_000164805.1 Carlito syrichta
ATAGCAAGACCACAAAAACCCTAATTTCAGCAGAAGAATCCAGATCACCAAAATAAAAGCCCAAATCCAGGACATAGAAGACAAAAAGATAATACAAAAAATCAATGAAACAAAAAGCTGGTTCTTCGAAAGGGTAAACAAGATTGATGGTCCCCTAGCTAGACTGACCAAGAAAAAACGAGAAAAAAACCAAATAAGCATAATCAGAAACACAAAAGATGAAGTCACATCTGACCCTGAAGAAATACAAAAGATCATTAGAGACTACTACGTACACTTGTATGGAAACAAACTTGAAAACCATAAGGAAATAGAGGACTTTCTGACATCACACAACCTACCTAGGTTGGAACAAGAAGAAATTGAGACCCTAAATAAACCAATAACAATCAAGGAAATCGACCACGTAATAAGAAAACTTCCTACAAAAAAAAGCCCTGGTCCAGATGGCTTTCCAGCAGAATTCTACAAGACATTTAAGGAGGAGCTGATACCAATCCTACTGAAGGTATTCCAGGCAATTGAAAAATATGGAACTCTCCCCAAATCATTTTATGAAGCCAACATCACATTAATACCCAAGCCAGATAAAGATCCAACAAAGAAAGAGAACTACAGGCCAATATCTTTGATGAACACAGATGCTAAAATTCTCAACAAAATCCTAGCAAACCGGATTCAGCAATACATCTCAAAAATCATCCACCATGACCAAGTAGGCTTCATTCCTGGCATGCAAGGCGGGTTTAACATTC
>NW_007097189.1:0-683 GCF_000164805.1 Carlito syrichta
CCTTGTTGCTTTTTTTAAAATAATACATAGATGCTGGTTTTAAATTTGGATTGTATATTTCTTTTTTTTTTAATTGAGCCAAGGTTCTTTTTATATATTTATTTATTGAGTTGGAGTCTCACTCTGTCACCCAGACTGGAGTGCAGTGGCTGCTCCCGGCCACCGCAGACTCAACCTGCTGGGCTCCGGTGATCCTTCCACCTCAGCCTTCCAAGTAGCTGGAACTACAGGGGCGTGCTACCATGCCCGGCTAATAGTTTTTGTTTATTGTGGAGATGAGATCTCACCAAGTTGCCCAGGTGGGTCTCGAACCTGCGGGCTCAGGCAATCCACTCACCTCAGCCTCCCAAATGCGCGGGATTACAGGTTGAGCCACCGAGCCCGGCAATATATATTTATTTTTAAGCATAAGAAAAATATTTTAACCTATACTGAGAAATATGACAAAAGAAGAATTTTTCCATACTAAAAGTTAAATATGATATTAAAGAAAGTCAGTCATGCATGCTATTGAGAATATCTATAATTTCTTTTACAGAACTATGGAAGATTTGGACTAGATGTGGAAATATTTTTCTGAATTTTTTTTTGTATTTCCTCGGACTTAACCTCTTCTCGAAAATAGAGTTTTTATGAAATGAACTATCATGGATAATGGCTGAAAAGTTATAAATGAAATGATT
>NW_007097190.1:0-872 GCF_000164805.1 Carlito syrichta
GGATTCTTATGCTGAAATTAGGGTTTTTGTGGTCTTGCTTTTCCAGCTTCTTTAGGTGGCTTGTTAGGTTGTGAATTTCTGTTCCTTCCATTTTCTTCATGTGTGTTTGTAGGGATATAAATTCCCCTCTTACTACAGCTTTCAGGGCATCCCAGAGATTTTGGTAAGAAGTTTCTTCATTTTCATTTGTTTCCAGGTATCTTTTGATCCCTGTTTTGATTTCGTCATTGACCCAGGAGTTGTTTAGCATCATGCTGTTTAGTGTCCATGTCTTTGTGGGTTTTGGGGGGACTTTGTTGGTGTCAATATTTATTTTTATTCCACTGTGGTCCGAGAAGGTGTTTGGTAGAATTTCGGTCCTTTTAAATTTGCTTATGCTTGATTTATGGCCAAGTATGTGGTCGATCTTAGAATATGTCCCATGTGGTGATGAGTAGAATGTGTATTCTGTGGTCTTTGGATGAAGTGTTCTGTAGGTATCAATTAAGTCCTTTGGTCCAAAGTCACATTGAGGTTCCGGGTCTCCTTGCTAATTTTTTGTCCTGATGATCTGTCTAGGGTTGTGAGTGGGGTATTAAAGTCCCCAGTTATGATAGTGTTAGAGTCAATATCTTTCTTTAGTTTTCCAAGAAACTGCTTTATGAAAGTTGGTGCACCTATGTTGGGTGCATATATGTTTAGGATAGATATTTCTTGTTGATAGATTGAGCCTTTTATCATTATGTAGTGACCTTCTGTATCTTTTTTGATTTTTAATAGTTTGAAGGGTATTTTGTCTGAAATTAAGATGGCTACTTCTCCTTTCTTTTGTATTCTGTTCACCTGGAAGTTTGTTTCCCATCCTCTTACTTTGAGTCTGTGGGTGTCCTTTG
>NW_007097191.1:0-607 GCF_000164805.1 Carlito syrichta
TCAGTACTTTCTTAAGTGTTTCTTGTAGAGGTGGTCTGGTGGTAGCGTAGGTTCTTAGGGATTGGATGTCTGGAAAAGATTTCAATTCTCCCTCACTAATGAAACTTAGTTTGGCTGGGTAGGTTATTCTTGGTTGAAATTGTTTATCTTTTAGAACTTTGAAGATAGGGCTCCAGTCTCTTCTGGCCTGAAGGGTTTCTGTGGATAAATCTGCTGGGAAAATTGGTTTTCCCTGGTAGGTAGTCTGGCCTTTTTCTCTTGCTGCCTTTAGGATATTTCCTTTCATAGCTACTTTGTTTAGGCGAATTATTATGTGTCTGGGAGTTGGTCTTCTCGTTTGTTGTCTTGCAGGGGTTCTCTGAATCTCTTGTGTTTGAATTTTTTCATCCTTAATGAGATGAGGGAAGTTTTCTTGAATGATTTCATGAAATGTTTGTTCCAGCGTGGCTTCTGTTTCTCTTTCTGCCTCAGGAAGCCCAATTATTCTTAGGTTTGGTCTCTTGAAATGATTATTCACCTCTTGCAGGTTTTGTTCTGTCGTTTTGAGCTTCTTTTCTATGCTTTTGACAGCTTGGGTTAGTTCTGTGTTTTTGTCTTCGAGCTCTGA
>NW_007097192.1:0-605 GCF_000164805.1 Carlito syrichta
CTGGTTTGAGACCAGAGGCCTGGAGCACAGGTCCAGTTCTTGGCCCTGGGAAGAGAATGAACCACAGTTGCCCCCTCCACATCTTTTCAGGGCTCCTGGGGCAAGTCCACAGCTTTGCTGGTCCCACTTCCTGAGAACTGCATGGTTTCAGGTGGGGTCACAGGGAAGTTTCTAGGTGGGGCCCAGCCAGACCTCCTCCCACCCAGCTCCCCCAAAACTTCATCATCACAGGACCCCCAAGAGAAGTGAGGCAGTGGGGCCACAGAGATGGGCACTATCAGGCTTCTGAGGGTGAGCACATAGTGTCCACTGCCACATCCCCACTGCCACAAGGCTCTGCAGTAACCCTGGTTTCCCAAGAGTGTGTGTGGGGGATGGGGCAGTGATCAATGAAGGGAATCATGCTAAGGGGGGAGGAAGGAGGCAATTGGGGTATCTGAGTCCTGAGATTGATAAGTGTCATCCTCTAAGTCACATCCCAGGGCTTATCTCCCCTGTATTTACCTGTGACCCTGAAATATGACACTGTAGTTTGCTAAAAGGATGGTGGTGGAGCAGGCCCATTTCTCAGACAGGGACTCACTGCTGTGGTTGGGTGCCTCTGG
>NW_007097193.1:0-747 GCF_000164805.1 Carlito syrichta
CAGTGAACCTATCTGAGACTAATGCTTTCTACTTTGCAAGGCTATTAATTATTAATTTAATTTAATCTACATACAGCCAGCCTTCTGAGGGTCCTTTGTCTGCAGATCCAACAAATCACACATCATAAATATCTGAAAAAGATATCAATAAAAATAAAAATGTAACAATAAATACAACACAAATTTAAAATGATACAACTATTTACATACCATTTACACATATTAATTATTATACATAGTCTAGAGATATTTAAGTTATTTGGAAGGACATGCATAGATTATAAACAAATAGTACACCATTGTATGTAAAGGAATTGAGCATCCATGAAATTTGTTATTCATGGAAGTGTCCTTTAACCGGCCTCCCATGAATATTCAGGGACAACTGTTCATGTACACATAGTCTACTTCTTTTGTGTCTTGACAGATTGTCTCTTTCAAGGAAGTGGTTCATTTCGTCTAGGTTATCAAATGTATGGACATAGCATTGTTTGTAGCTTGCCCTCATTATCCTTTTAAGGTATACGAAATTTGTAGTGATATGCCCTCTTTTATTTTTTAGTAGTAACAAATTGTGTTCTACTTGTTAGTTACTTGGGGTAAACCCTTGTTGATTTTACTGATCTTCTTAAAGAAGTTTTTTGTTGTTGAATTATTTCTTTTTTTTTTCTTTCCTGTTTTCAATTTTAATTATTTTGGTTCTAATTCTAATTATTCATTTTATTATTCCTACTTTGGATATATATA
>NW_007097194.1:0-711 GCF_000164805.1 Carlito syrichta
ACGCAATATTCCTGAGAACTAATAAAAAGTGCACTTCCCCTTATCTCTTTTGCGCTCCCGGTAGTCTACACTCCATCAACCGAAAGATGCAAATCTCCTTTAATTCCTTTTTCTGAATGGTTATAAGTTTGAATAATATAAAATCGGTGTAATTGTAAGCCTGGTGATTGTCTCACTTTTGTGTAATGCTTGATGTCTCAGGTCTGGCCTGGATCAAAAAATGTTACTATGATCCATGTGACCGATCTCAAGTTCTATACAATGCTCTGGCGGTCACGTGACTAATGTACTAACAACTCTGGACTGATAAAAGTGAACTGTAAAAACCTGGAGGGTGAACAAAACCATTTTAGAAAGACCTCAAGTCTGGCTGTGCTCCCTGAATTCGAAGTCATACATGCACTTCTTTCCACCAGGTCCCTGCCCTCTCGATTTATTGGTATCAAGGGGAGCAGTTGAACATTACTCAGACCATAATACAATGACCAAATCAAGATGAGTCCATATCCACCACTTTGAACATTCACTATTCTGTGTGATGATAACATTTAAAAACTTCTCTCCTGGCTATCTTGGAATATTCAGGACATCGTTATTTGCCAGGGTCACCATACAGTGCCATAGCACACCTGAATTCACGCTCCTCTAATCGCAAACTAGTACACACACTGACCAGCCTCTCCCCTGCCCCACAGGCGCTGATAGGCAGTC
>NW_007097195.1:0-666 GCF_000164805.1 Carlito syrichta
CCTGGCATGCAAGGCTGGTTCAATATTCGTAAAACCATAAATGTAATTAAATACATCAACAGATGTCAAAACAAAAACCACATGATCATATCACTAGATGCAGAAAAAGCTTTTGATAAAATCCAGCACCCCTTCTTGATAAAAACCCTTGAACATCTAGGCATATGGGGAACATACCTCAAAATAGTAAAAGCCATCTACGAGAAACCCACAGCCAGCATACTCCTAAATGGACAAAAATTGGAACCAATTCCCCTGAAAACTGGAACTAGACAAGGATGCCCACTCTCTCCCCTCCTGTTCAACATAGTATTGGAAGTCCTGGCTAAAGCAATCAGAGAAGAGGAGGCAATCAGAGGTATTCAAATAGGAAAAGAGAAAGTCAAGTTATCTCTCTATGCAGATGATATGATGGTGTACCTTGAAAACCCAAGAGAATCTGTCAAAGGTCTCCTTACATTGATAAAAGCCTTTGGCAAAGTCTCAGGATACAAAATAGATGTACAAAAGACAATCGCATTTCTCTACACCAATAATAAACAAACAGAAACCCAAATAAAAAACACAGTTCCATTCACAATAGCCACAAAAAAAATGAAATACCTTGGCATCTTCCTAACCAGAGACGTGACAGACCTTTACAATGAAAATCACAAAACACTGCTC
>NW_007097196.1:0-796 GCF_000164805.1 Carlito syrichta
TTCAGTTACACATATAAATTAGTCCCAAAGGTAAGGGACTTTCCCCAAACATACTGTATTAAAAATATGTGGCTATTGCTTTGATAAACTCTGCTGTGGATGTGACTCTTGGAGCTATAACCAGGCCATGTTTCCTGGCTTTGGATACCCCTCTACCTTGGAGAAATGAATCTCCTCTCTTTCTCTCTCCTTTTCTCCATTGTACTTTCTAAATAAATGATATTTTCCAAGCTAAAAATAAAAAATAGGCCAGGCTCGGTGGTTCAGCCTGTAATCCTGTGCCTTTGGGAGGCTGAGGTGAGTGGATTGCCTGAGCCCGCGGTTTCGAGACCCACCTGGGCAACTTGTCAAGACCTCATCTCTACAATAAATCAAAAATCAGCCGGGCATGGTAGCATGTGCCTACAATTCTGGCTACTCAGAAGGCTGAGGCAGAAGGATTGCCAGAGACCAGCAGGTTGAGGATGCAGTGGCCGGGAGCGGCCACTGCACTCCAGTCTGGGTGACAGAGTGAGACTCCAACTCAAAAATGAATAAGTAAGTAAATAAATAAATAAATAAAAATATGTAGACTTTTCCCATTGAAATTTAATATATTCCAAAGCATTAGAATGACAGCATCAGGAAACTTTTGGTTTCAAGCAACAGAAATTCAGCTCAAACAAAGAAAATGGTGGTTTCCTGTAAGGGCCAGGGGGTCATTCTTCCAGAAAGGAAGAATGGAGCCCTTGAGGTGGCAGAAGGGGAGCTGGCCTGGGGTTGACAGACTCTGGGGGCTGAAGTCTGGCCAGGACTG
>NW_007097197.1:0-711 GCF_000164805.1 Carlito syrichta
CTTTTATTCAGATCAGAAAGACTGCAGGTTTCTATGAAATATGTTTATCTATCTATAATTTTAAAGTAAGTGCAATTTTATAAATGAGTTATTCCTAACTTCAGGATAAAAAATGATCACCTGAAGGGTTTATTACTATAGATATATATGGAGGCCTCACCTACAGATGTTTTGACACAGTGTATCCTTAGTAATACCCACGGTGCAATTTACTTGGCATCCCATTTTATTCCAAAGCAGAACATATAATGCACACACTTTGGCAGACAGAAGTGCATGTTACATTTTCATTTCATGGCACCTGGTTTCTTGTAGTGCAAATCAAGAAGTGATCTATCATATTTTCCTGAACTAATGACAAAGTAAATATAATACTTTAGAATTTGCATAAATCTTGGAGATTTTTTCATTTGTCATATATACAGAGACTGAATCTTGAAGAAACTAATTTGTCACAGAAATTAAATAGGGTGAGAATTTAAGTTTCCTGTTTTTGTGTGGGCTCTTTATTCTAAAGCACAGTGGATTAGAGTTACATTTTTCAGCCTCTAAGTTTTATCTTACTGAAAAAAATAAAAACAATTACAAATGCGTGCATGTATTTATTTACACAAAAAAATTTATGTACATAGCATTATTAATTTGTATTGGACATTACTTTAGGTGACTCTACTAAAAAGCCAGAAATAGTTTAGACTGAGATAGGTCCTA
>NW_007097198.1:0-674 GCF_000164805.1 Carlito syrichta
CCATTTAACATTCCAGAACTAGCTTTATCCCTTCTGTATCCCATCCCTGTGAAGTCTTCTTTACTTTAGGTAATGCTCACTCAGTTCTTCCCATGGTTCAGGCCAGAAACCATGGGTCATCCTGGCCTCTCCTAGCTCTTTCATTTCCCACCTCCTGTTGATTGTAGCTTTAAAACCTACACAAAATCCGGTCATTTCTCTTCATTTTCACCACCACCTCCACCTGGTCCACATACCATCATTTCTCACCTGCATCATGACAACAGACTCTTGCTGGTCTCCCTGCTGCCTACTTCAATTCTAATCATGCAGAGTGGTCCTAAGAAAAATTAAGTCCAATTGTGCCATTCTTTGCTCTAAACCCATCACACTTCAGAGAAGAAGTCAAAATTCATTTACAAGATGAATTAAAAAATGCCCTAGCGTGTTGGGAGCCAACATCTATAGCTACATGGCTGAGGCCTGTAAAGGCCCATCTGGAAGATCGCCTCTGACATAGGATATCAGTTATACCTATAATATTGGCGTGTGATTAGTGACCAGTGTGCATACATGGCAGTAAAACTTATAAGTAAATCTCAATACACCTGATGGAAAGTGCATAGCCAGAATTATTTCTCTCTGTCTTTCTAGGTTTTTACTTCTTTTCTAGATATTTTTTTAACTTTCTATTT
>NW_007097199.1:0-1093 GCF_000164805.1 Carlito syrichta
CACACGACTGTGAGACACTGATACACCAAGGTTATGAAACCTTGCCAGGTTGTTTGTACAAGGGCTGTCAAAGTAAGTGCACGGTGGCCTGGCTGCGAACTTAATTGTCAGACCACAAGAACCACATGGACCTGGAACTGGATATCCATGCAGACGGTCACATCTGATACTGGTCATAACTGGCATCAGATGGGAGCGCTCACTCCTTTTAGAAGTAGTACTTTTCCCATGTTTCACCAAAATCCCTCAAGTGGTCACTCAGATGCTGTCCGTTAACAAACCAACTGCTAACAGCGCTTGGGAAAATGGAGCATCCAAGGCTTGGAAGTCACACGTGGACCGAGGGATGATCATTTTCCATCTCTATGATCTCTAAATGTCATTTCACACACAGAGGTCACATACTGAGAATTGAAAAGGGATCCTGAGAGGATACGGATTCTGAGAGGAAGCAAAGTGGCATGACAGAGAGCGAGAAATCAACTCCAAAGAGCAGACTCCACGTTCCCTGTAAAAAGAGTGACCCTGACCTTGAGAGTTGCATAATCGAAACGTTTATTTACTGCATCCGTATCAGATAAACCAACTGTGTGCTAGGCTTTCTCTGACTTGCTTTGAAAAAACACTCTACCCTGAGCTTTAGAGAAAGGGAGAAGTGATCATTAGTTGCAAGGTTAGATACTTTGGGCTCTGAGACAGCCCTGGAAAGTGGTCTCTTGCTTCTTTTTTGTGACAGTCAACTCAGTCTTATATTCTCACTCTCTTGGGTCATCTATTCTCTTACTTTTGAGCCTCAGAGCAGGGGAATCTGATCACAGTTTGACTCAGAAAGACACTCTTGGGGTCTCAGTTCCTGGTTCAATCAATTTCCTAGGACCAGGATAGTAGAACTTGTTTTATAGATGGTTAACCGATACCTTCCTCTGAAAGGGGCCATCAGGGCCGGTGAAAGATACTGGCATGATGATCCTTAATGAGCTGTCCAGTCTAATCAGCAACTAATATGACAGATTTTCATCCTTTCAGTCAGTCAGCCACCCAGAGTGTCTCTTCTGCTGAGAAAAATCACTCTTGTGACTTCGCTGGGGTGACC
>NW_007097200.1:0-702 GCF_000164805.1 Carlito syrichta
CTGGCATTTAAAAAATTAGGCAGTTACCCTTGCTGATGAGATATATCCCCTTTCCACAGGTAGATTCCCACTACTGCCAATCCATCTAATGCACTCCCCTTCTAAATGTTTTTTTTAATTTATCTTTTGAAGCAATTTAAAACCATGTCTTACTGAAAATGTGTAATGGAATTTTACACATAAAACTTTCAGTCATTTTTTATTTCTTATTCCAAATTTTATTGCAATATTCTTTATTTATATAATTTTTATGAAATTAATTTTTAAATTTTAATTGAAGTTGCCTTTGTCACCTTAAACATACTTCAGTTTCAGTTATTCATGTGCACATGAAGAAACATTCTGTATATTATATATGTGATAATTTGAGCTTATCAATGTTATTTTTCAGGTTTCCAGTGTTTCAGCTTATACTTTTCTACTTATCAACTAAATCTAATAATGTATATTGCTTTTTCTCTGATACATTGTAAAGAGTTATTATTAATTGCATTTTGGTTTATGATGGATATGTCCTCTTGTTTAATCATTTCTCTTAACATTTTGTATACTACTCTTTGTCTTGTGAGTCATGTTTTCCTTTATAATTTATTTTGACAGATGATAAGATTTTTTTTGGTTCACAGTTGTCTAGTATATCTACCATATTATTCCACTAGTTTGTTTTGTTTGCTTTTCTCTTACTTATTATAAACCTCTTTG
>NW_007097201.1:0-359 GCF_000164805.1 Carlito syrichta
CCTACTATTTTAGGATTAAAAACTTAACTTTTAGAGATTATATATAGGAAACTGACATGTCAGAATGAAAAATGAGGTAGTGAATAAATAATTGGGGGGAAAAGATTCATTTTAGAAATCCCTTACAAGCAATGCTTTTCAGTATTATAGAAGAAAAATAGTAATTAGGGAGAAAAATAACAAGCTTATCTGCAGAAACTGTATGTCCAAACTCATACACCATAAGACTTCCAGAAGTGCCTTAAAATGTATTTCCTGAAGTCTGTAATTTATTATGTGGGGTGCCAAAAAAATGTGTACACATTTTGAGAGACGTTATCTATATATTACTTTCTGATGTTGAATTGAATTATGGTTGC
>NW_007097202.1:0-1013 GCF_000164805.1 Carlito syrichta
CTGTTTTGTTTTGTTTTGTTTAGATGTCTGTATTAGTCAGGGCCCCTGAGAGAGAGAGAGAGAGATTTATTATGTAAATTGGCTACATGATTATGGAGGTTGAGAAATCCAACCCCAACCATTGCCATCTGCAAGCTGGAGAACCAGGAAAGTCAGTGTTGCAATTTAGTCCAAGTCTGAAAGCCTAAGAACCAGAAGAGCCAATTATGTAAGTCCCACAGACCCAACAACTATGACTTCGGATGTTAGAGACAGGAAGAGGCGAGAGCTGTGCCAGCTGAAGTGGGGGAGAGAGAGAGAGAGAGATAGAGAGATCATACTTTCTATGCCTTTTTGTTCTGTTTGGACCCTCAAAAAATTGGATGATGTGTGCCCATATTGGTGAGGAAGGATTTTCTTTACTCAGTCTACTTATTTGAATGTGAATCTCTTCTGAAAACTCCCTCACAGACACATTCAGAAATAATGTTTATCAGCTATCTGGGCATTCTTTCGCCCAGTTAAGCTCACATATAAAATTACCCATTCTACTATCAAAGTCTATGTCTCTCTAAAATATGCATAGTAAACTCAATGTTGGCACAAAATTAATTTTTCCCACAGAGTTCTTCTAAGTGTTCTGGTTCTTCATTCTTCATTTCTTTGAGAATTTTGGTTGCAAAATTTGGTAAAAATGCCAGTGTCTTTCAAAGAGTTAAGATTTCAACAGAACTTAGGCTTCTCCACAGGGATTCAGGTCTGGATGCTCAGCTAGTTTGGAATCCCAGACTTTTTTTTCCCTAGGATCACATAGCTCTTTACCCTTCAAAACCACAACAGTGAGGTTTTTATTCCTTTCTCTGAATGGTGCCTTAGCAACAGCCACACACTGAGAATTTGCCTGGTGTGGCTTCCTTAGAGAACAAATCCAAGATTTCCCTCAACACAGTTTGCTATCACAGTTAGACTAAAAGGCTAATGCCATTGCTTTGTGGTTCATGTGCATTTTAGCTCCTCTCATGCACAAAGTGAGA
>NW_007097203.1:0-631 GCF_000164805.1 Carlito syrichta
CGATTTTCATCACAGCTCAGAAGCTCGCTGCCCTCTGGAACTCCCTGGACCGAGGAGAACCCAGAATCCCTTCCACCCAGGGGAGCGAGTGCCGCTCAGAGATCTCGGAGAGAGGAAGGACCCGACTGACGGCTGCCAGAAGACGGGGAGGCACCCTTCCTCAGGCTCGGTGACTCAGCCTGTAATCCCACACCTTGGGAGGCTGAGGTGAGTGGATGGCCTGAGCCCGCGGGTTCGAGACCCGCCTGGGCGACTTGGTGAGACCTCATCCCTACAATCGATCAAAAATTAGCTGGGCGCGGTAGCGTGTGACTGTAATTCCGGCTACTCGGAAGGCTGAGGCGGAAGGGTCGCCGGAGCCCGGCAGTCGAGGCTACGGTGGCCGGGAGCGGCCACTGCGCTCCGGTCTGGGCGACAGAGTGAGACTCCGACTCACACACACACACACACACACACACACACACACACACGCGCACACACACAAAGTCTGCAAACATCAAGCCTCAGAGACACCATTCCCGAGTGGAAGAGTCTACGTCTGAACGGCGAGACCCCGTTCTCAGACCCGAGCGACAGCCTCAGTGGACGGTAGAGCCGGGACGG
The DNA here is from genome assembly GCF_000164805.1 of Carlito syrichta. Lineage (NCBI taxonomy): Eukaryota > Metazoa > Chordata > Mammalia > Primates > Tarsiidae > Carlito > Carlito syrichta. Next base: position 604 of record NW_007097203.1, read on the forward strand.
GACTTAAAGCTGCTATTTAAGCGGCAAA
>NW_007097204.1:0-723 GCF_000164805.1 Carlito syrichta
CCATAATTAGTTAGTTACAGAGTCACTGGGGAGAGCTACTACACTCTCCCCTATCCCCAAACAGTAGGCTTTTTCAGGTCAGCCAGACCTCACTTCACATCTTTTACTGTTTAATGAATTTTCTGGGTGCATGGGCCTCTTCTTTCCATCTTGTGTCAATGAGAGGGTGAGAACTCTGTGAAGTGACTCAGCTGTAGACACACTTTGAAAAATATGATCTTCTCCTAGGTGTAGGATTTTTCTGAAATGGCACACAGATTCCTTCAGACCTTGAATCTCCAAGTCTTTCTTAGGTGTCTAGAGAAACCTGCCATCTCCTAGAGACACAGGGGAAGAAGACTCAAGGCTACATTGGCATCTACACTCTGCTTTCCCCAAGATAGTTCATCTTTTTTTCTAAGTCCAAAGAACCCTTATTTAGTCTAGCAAAGGATAGCCCGGATCTTTAGCTGATCATTCAAATGTATTATTTGTGTACATGGGCCCGAGATTTTGAAACTGAGAGTCACAAATTAATTCCTTTGCTATCTGTGTTCTGCAATGACATCTTTAAGACAGTGGCTCTGTCAGGACAGGCTATGTTATGCTGTAAAAACAAATATCCCAACACTCTGTGGCTTACATAGCAATATCTACCTCTCTCCCTCATGCTACCTTGCAAGTACGGAGGGGAAGCTTTTCATCTAGTCTTTCAGAATTAAAGGCAGACACTAGCTGAATCTC
>NW_007097205.1:0-764 GCF_000164805.1 Carlito syrichta
CTGTGCCTGGCCTGAACTATTTTATATTTCATAGATTGTGAATATATCTAAAATTTGATGTCTTCCTTCATGAAGACTTCCTAGATCATCCTTCCCCTTTTAACAAGCCTACCAAGTTTCCTCTGTGTCTTCTTTTGAAACCATTTTGAAAGCCTGTCTGTCTTCCCTTAGACTGTAAGCTCCTTAGGTGTCTATAGTTGATATATCTTACACCTAGCAAGTACCTATAGCCTTTGTTGGGCACTCAAAAATGTTTGTTCAATGATTTAAATGTGTATCAGTGTTTGACTTTTTTATTTATTTGTTTAATCATCTTAAATAGAGACCAAAAATTTCCCTTGCTTGTTGGCTAACAACAAGTTCTTAAATTGGACATGGTCAGCATGCCTGTAGTCCCAGCTGCTCAGGAGACTGAGGTGGGAGGATTGTTTAAGCATAGGAGTTCGAAGCTGCAATGGGCTATTATTGCACCATTGTAGCATTATAGCCTAGGCAACAGAGTGAGACCTTGTCTTGCAGGGGGCCAGCCTCTGCTAGTTTTGGGGAGTCCCTTGGAAGATGTGGTGGCATCGGCGAATCTGTAGGGATAGATATTAAAAGAAAGACAGATGGAAGGATAGATATAAAGAGGAAGAAAGAGAAAGAAAGAAAGTGGACAACTGTTCAGTAAAGTGAGCAGAAGCCGTTTATTGAAAGTTACAGCAGGTATTTATCCCCAAATTTTACACAGGCAGTCTCACAGTCTTTCACGTGAACACAAAGCC
>NW_007097206.1:0-579 GCF_000164805.1 Carlito syrichta
CAAGGGGCTCTTCCTCCATCCTTCCCTGCTGGTCACTTAACAGGTGTCATGAGACACACAGGAGAGGATATGTGTCCTGAAAACAAAAGTAGCATCCTCGTCGACTGCCTTTTTTGAGTTTATTATCAAAATACACCCCTCACCAACAGATGCCTCAAATATTTATGAGAAAAAAGTGGGTATGTTCATTTGAGTTAACATAAAGACAGAAGGAATTATAGCAGGGTGGAGGACAAAGGTGATTGGATAGAAAGCCATACATACTACCTCAGGGCCACCTATCCTGTGGCAGAAAAGAGGGGGTCTGTGAAGTTTGGAAGGGTGGAGGCTGAGGGGGATGTGCCTAGCTGGGATGGGATGAGACCCTGCAGAGCAGAGCCCACCCACGGGCTGCTCTGCTTGGAGACCCCAGAGCAAGTACCAAGCCCAGGGGTTTGGGCATGTTGTAAGGTGGAGGATCCCAGGACCTTTCATGCAGAAGGTCTTACGGTAATCGATGTTCCTGTGTCTGTGCGTCCCTGACCTCATCACATGGTGCCTGCGGCTCAACAGATGATTACTGACTCTGTGTCCACAGAA
>NW_007097207.1:0-957 GCF_000164805.1 Carlito syrichta
ACACAATAAGAAAGACATTCTAAGAACCACACTGAACTATTGGAAATGAATTCATTCCTGGAATTTCAAAATGCAACAACAAACCTTAACAACAGATTTGACCAGATGGAAGAAAGAATCTCAGTACTTGAAAATCAAATGATTTTTTGTTTGCTTTTTAAAACAGGGTCTCACTCTTTCACCTAGGCTAGAGTGCAGGGGTGCACTCCTGGCTCACTGATGCCTTGACCTGGACTCAAGTGATTCTCCTCTCATCTCATACTCCTGAGTAACATACTACAGGTGCACTCCACCACACTCAGCCTTTTGTTTTTGGTAAAAATGAGTTCTCATTATGTTGCCCAAGCTGGTTTCAAACTCCTAGGCTCCAGTCATCTTCCTGATTTTACCTCCCAAAATACTGGGATTACAGATGTGAGCCATTGTGCCCAGACATGGAAGATCAAGTTAATGAATTAACTCAGTATGGCAAATATGAAGGGAAAAGAATGAAGAAGAAAGAAAGAAGCCTACAAGAAGGCTGGGATTATGTACTGAGACCAAATCTACAGTGGATTGGCATCCATGAAAGAGAAAGAGAAACTGAGAACACGCTGGAGCAAACCCTGCAAGATACCAACTAAGTAAACTTCCCAAATCTTGCTAGACAGATGGCCTTGCAGATACAAGGGGTCTGGATAACTCCTCTGAGATATTACATGATTTTTAAAAACCCAACTATATTAAATAGACATGTACAGAACAATTCACTAAACAACCACAGAATATACATCCTTTGCATCAGGACATGGGCCATACTTTAAGATTGCCACATACTTGGACACAAATCAAGTGTGAACAAATTTCAAAAGTCTGAAATCATACCAAGCATCTTTTGAAACCACAGCAGAATACAAATAAATATCATTATCAACAGGAACCTCCCAAAATACACAAATTACATGGAAGTTAAACAAT
>NW_007097208.1:0-1535 GCF_000164805.1 Carlito syrichta
ATATATTTAAAGCTCTGTCTTAAAAACACGGTACATACTGTTTAAAGCATTAGCTTAAATGAAGATAATATTTTACATTAGTGTAGTTGTGTTTATTTAATTCAGTAAGGAAGTTAATTTGGAGTCATTGGCCTACTGCCTTGGCAGGTTTCTGTGACTCCCTTGCTGAGACAGTGTGATTCAAACACCAGAATCATTTTTTCTCATCTGCTAAAACTCATGTTTAGACTATGGGCAGGTTTTCGTGGCAGATTTAAAACAAATTTAAAACAAATATTCTGTGATAATATTTGGAAGCTGGGTGATGTCTAGGCTTACATAACTGGAACCAAATATGAGTCTGAGTTCGTGAACTTTAAAGCTATCAAATGTACATCATTTTGGAATGCTACTTTAGTTTTTCTTGTATGTTTGGAGTTTAATTCTTACACTGCTAATTATGACCCCTAGAAACTAACTGCATTTAGACACAGATTCTTTTCTGTTTTATTAATAATTAACAAGGACTAAATGGTATTAGGATTTAGGTTTAAGACTAAGCACATTCGCAAATTGTTTCAAGCTCTTCATGTTTTCTTCTAGAGAAATGTCAACTCTGTGATCTGTATGTCTTGTTCAGTGCTCATTTCATTTATAGCCTAATTTATCCCCCCCAAATAAAATACATTCTCTTAGATTAAGTTGCTATGGTAACATTTTTAATGATTACTTGTTATAACCTGCACCTTACTATTTGCAAAGTCCTTTAAAAGTCAGTTATCTGCATTACTACTTTGAAATTAAGCTGTGAAGTGATTTTTCTCATTGTTCCAAGAGGGAACCTAAAATCCTGATTCATCAGATTATCCTACAGGCAACAAATGCCTACTTTGATGGGTGATGTGTTCCTCCTTAGTGGCCTGCTTTTCGAACTTTTCACTAAATGTTTAGAAACAATCGTTAATAGTTTTTCAGGAAAAGAAAGTGACTTTATCAGCCTGCATCAGCCATAAGAAGTAGGACTGTGTAGAAAAGACCTGTCATTTGAGCTTTTCTTCCCAGTCTTCCAATTCAAGAATTGCACGTATTCTTGGAAAATGGGCCGTGTCCAACCTTCTGTCTTTGGAAGAATGGAATAAAAAATGCTCAAATGAAAATTTAAAATACAGTTAGTAAAACATGTAAGAAAAAACGAGGCCCTCTCAAATCCTTTGTGAAGCAGGTCAATGATAAATATATAAATAAGAGCCAAAAGTTTCATTTTGGGTAATATATGTGAGTGACATAATTATTTTTCCTAGAATAGTTTAAATCACATACTAAAAAGGACCCTCCCAAACCAGAATTCATTTATAAAAAATTGTGGTTTGTGGTTATAAAAAATTGTGGTTTTACATGCTCAAAGTGCTCTCTGTTTGATGCAATATGCCTGTCAAGAACTTTTGCCACTGCTCAAATCAGTTTTTAAACTCATCAATTTTGATGCCTTTTTTTTGCTTCTGCTGATTTTGTTTTGTTTTGTTTGCTTCACCTCTTCCCTCTTCCCTTCACCTCTT
>NW_007097209.1:0-757 GCF_000164805.1 Carlito syrichta
CGGGGCCATCTTGCTTGGAATCCTCTTCCTGCAAGCTGTCTCCAGCTGGCAGAGCCTTGACTAATAAACTTCTCCTTTGTTAAAATTAAGCTGGTGGGCTGTTATTTAATTGCTCAGACCCTACTTTACAACAACACTAGCTGGTGCATTGATGCCAATGGGTTCCTGAAACACTTACTTACCTAGCAAGGAAAGCCTGTCCTAAAAGGAGCCCATTCTCCAAAATATAATTCCCCCTTTTTCCAGCTCTCCAGCCCAATGTTCTAACTTAGTTTTCAAAATCTTGATAGTTGGCCAGGATCGGTGGCTCAGCCTGTAATCCCAGCACTTTGGGAGGATGAAGAGAGTGGATTGCCTGTGCCCGCATGTTCTATACCCACCTGGGCAACTTGGCGAGACCTCATCTCCACAATAAATCAAAAATTACCTGGGCATGGTAGTGCACACCTGTAGTTCCAGTTACTTGGAAGGCTGAGACGGAAGGATCACCAGAGCCCAGCAGGCCGAGCCGCTCCCGGCCACTGCACTCCAGTCTGGGTGAGAGTGAGACTCCAACTCAAAAAAAAGAAAAAAATCTTGACAGCCTTTCCATTCCACAGTGTGGTTCAAATGTCACAAATCCCCATTTCTGTTTTACTGCCTTCTTTCTCAGTCTCCACTTGTGACCTTATCGGAATTTCCCTCTGATCTGTTGACAATGCAAGTGGAGACTTAAGCCTAGTTCACAGATATGCCAGGTTCTACATGATATGCAGTC
>NW_007097210.1:0-813 GCF_000164805.1 Carlito syrichta
CTATCTACATTCCAAGTTTGGGTTAATTTTTCTCATGTTACAAGCAGTCTGGAGGTAACCTGACCATGCCTGTGTGGCAGTTTTATGAAATCATTAATATCCCAGGATCTTTCCAACTTTCTCTTCACCATCCTGGGTATTTAGCTTTTACTATAATGGTCATGACATGGCTGATGCATCTCCAGGTACCATGTCTGTGATCCATCCAGGGAGAATGGGGCAAAAGCCTTGTCTCTTCTCTGGTGTTGATTTATTTAGGGATGCAAGTCCTTCTCAGGGATTTCTGCTTCCATCTCATGGACTGGAAATATGAAACTTGGCCACCCTATATGCAATGGAATTAGAGGGTCTGAGTATCTCACTTTCCAGCTGCTATAGAAGCATTTTTGACTAAAATTGTATTTATTAGAATAAATCATGTCTTGATATGCCTGCGGTAGTCCTGGTTTACACTGGGAACACTCACATAATCATTCACAGGGTTCCTTTTAGCCTCCAATGCCTCAGGATGATAAATTATGTGGTTAAACTTTCTGTAATAGAGCTGGAAATGGAAGTGTTGAGCAAACCAAACTTTAGTATCTGTTGTACTCCAGCAACCAAAATCACTGAAAATCACTGTAAATCTCAATTTACAGTCTTTCATGAAAACACCAAGGAGTGTAAATTTATAACACTCCCAACTTCTTTCAAATTTTCCATGTCATTTCTCTTGCTGTCAGTATATCTCACATGCATGACTGATGCCCTGAAGTGCTTCTCCTCTTCCAATGTAAGATTAAGAAAAATCCTCTTTCTAACTCTGTCCATTTA
>NW_007097211.1:0-695 GCF_000164805.1 Carlito syrichta
GCAGACATTGGCATTGGTCCCTCCAGACATCAGCACCCCTCAGTGACTGGTTTGCCTACTGGTTTGTCAGTGACCAGAAACATCCCCTAGTGGTGTCCCAACCACTCCTGTAGGAGTATCTCGAATGCTTAGCTTCCTAAGGACAAGAACAGAGTGGCACATATGGCCTCAGGAAGCTGACACACGTGGGGACATGACCTCCCTCAAAGGTCTCACTGTCTTCGGAGATTCATCTCATATGATGGTAAATTCAAGAAATGCTCAGATTTCTACTTCAAATGAAAGCCTAAATTGTGTTAACATGGCAGATACTAACAGAGTATACTTTTTTTTTAAAGATTTCTGCTACTTAGTTTCAATCAAAACAGTTTCAGTCCTCCCTTTTCTCTAGGCATTTAGGCATGGCAATAATAACTGAAGGGGAAAAGTTCCTGTGTGTTGTTAGGATACATTTAGCATGGGTTCTTTACTCTTTCTGAGTCTGCCAGTTCATGTTGTCTGTCTTGTCTAATTAGCCCCAACCATGGTAGGAGGGATCCAGCATGATGCCAGTTTAGCAGATGAGAAGATAGACATTCTTTCCAGGCTAAGCTTCTCCTCTACAGGCACGCAGCAACCAAATGGCCAAGTTGAGGTTCACGTCCAGGTCATTTTGCTTTTTTGCTATTTTATTTTATTTCTTAGCTCTGATAACA
>NW_007097212.1:0-709 GCF_000164805.1 Carlito syrichta
GGCATAGCAATGAACCCAGGCTTTTTCTCTGGGCAATGAAGAACTATCAAATGTGTCTGAGGAGGAGCAGAATAGGATTGAATGTGTCAGAGGAGTATCAAGAAACTGCCTGAGGTCATGGCCATAGGACTGGAATAAGACTCACAAAGATGATTCTGCATTTCTGCTGAAGCTCATGCTATGGAGCAAGTAAAGACCAAGTCTGGACTAAGACTCAGACCTTGACCTTGGCCTGCTCTACCTTTCACATGCAGAGGAATGTCTCTGTCTCCTGGCACCAGGTCCTTCTGTGGGTGGAGGAGGCAGATGGTTAAGCCCTCAGATGTTCCTTGGAAGCTCAGAAGTCACATCTAGCAACCATATCTCTTGTCCCTTAATCAGAGCTGCTGCCATTTCCTCACTTTACACATTTCTTTTCCAGATAAGGTGATGTTTGAACAAAGGATTTTTTGACTACATATAAATTTGAAAAATCACTGAGATACGTGACTGTCAGAGTTCTGACACTAGTATCCTCAGTTGATTTCATGACATGCAAACTTCCAATCTGAAACACAGCAAATTAACACATATCCTTTCCAGGATCAGACAGTGGATCTTCTGGTCAGATACAGTGGGATATGTAATCATGTCCCTCAGTGTGGAACTGTTAAGTATTTGGTTGATTTTTTATGATGAATATAATGTAAATGGAAAGCTGGGATGACCA
>NW_007097213.1:0-780 GCF_000164805.1 Carlito syrichta
CAATCCCCACAGCTCCCTTCTCTGGTGCACAGTGGCCCACATGCAGCCTACTTGGGGACACATACTAGCCTAACAAGTCATCTGCATCTCCCTGAGGGATGCTGGGTGGGGAGTGGAAAACCCCAGGATCCCTGGACACAGATGGGCACACACACCCTAGGCTGCTCCCTGGCGAGCTGGATCCATTTCAGGAGTGTTGCCTTCAAGCCAGGAGGGAGCACTGAGCCACCAGGTCCCCTTGCTACCGCTGGGAGTCTGAGCTGTGGAAGACAAGAGTCTTTGCTCTCAGTAAGCACTCCCTGGCGGTCAACTCTGTCCACCCCAGGCAATATGCAGGGCCTGTGTTCTCCTGTTGCCTGGGAAACCTTCCCTTTGATTTGCTGGTCATACTGAAAATTGACTGAGGCTCCCCTGGTTGCAGAATAACTTTCAGTCAAACTTAATTAAGGGAAGACCAGTCATTTTTATCTCGAGTTTTCTCTCAGGCAGTGTTTTTCTTCTAATTGGAACTTGAGAACATCCCCCGATCAGTGACGCCTTGGGCTACAGAGCAGTGGCCATTCCTGGCAACCTGACAGGCACCTCCAGGAGAGGTACAGGCCCGTCCATGGGTTCATTTGCAGAGGATGCACTAAATCACTCCCATCCTGGGCCATGGAGAGGCTCCCAGGTTTTACTTTTAGAAGGATTCTGACATTTCCAAACGGGCCCCATTGCCAGGACTATAGATGACAACGTCTTGGCAAACACTTGTGCATAATGCCCCATGGCATCACTGGC
>NW_007097214.1:0-1096 GCF_000164805.1 Carlito syrichta
AAAGCAGTATTCCCTGTAGAACAAAGTAACGAAACTATCTAAACACCGTTCTAGAATTAACATTTGGATATGTCAAAAAAGAACCTAGAATAAATATATAAATAACAGTATGTTCTGTGTTAAGCCTGTAACAAAGAGGTTCCTTAGTGCCATAACACAAAGTACTGTCAGATCTCCATTTTTTACAAAGAAACATGATGGTCTTTCACAATGGTTCAAACTGTATTTGTAGTAACAGTGTAAAGACTTGAGATGAAAGACTTTAACAGTCAAAGCTACAGCTTGACAAGAGTTACGGTTTTGATTTTGATTCTATTTGTGGTCTACAAATATAAGACAGAAGATACGTCCATGAGATTATGGAATCCTCTGAGACTCTACAACCTTAGAGAAGCGATAAAACTGATGAAAATGCTTCTGGTTTGGGAGCAGACTCCATATTACATGGTAATGCTCCAAGTTTAACAACTACGACTGCAGAAGACTATGGGGAAGGGTAGGAGGCAAAAGGCTGAAATTTCAGCAAGTGACTGGGCAGAAAGAAAAAAAACAAGGGGAAAAAAGATGCGCTAATACTGTTTGAAAATGGCAGCCTATTAATAATCACTGCATTCCTGAAAACATAGGCAAATCATACCAGCATTCCTTCCTACTTACGTTAAGGAAGCCCAACAAGCCCAAGAGTTACATTGCTCTTTGAGGAAAAGGAGGCCGCTTGATAGCTGAATATATATCTAAAATCAGTCCCTGGAGTTGCTACCAAGAGCTTACAGATTTGGAAATCATGTACTTTTCTCACTAAGAAGGAGAGCAAATTATTTTCTCAACTGGAAATTCTTACTAACTCCAGAAAGAATTATCCTTCTACATATATATATTTTTTTCTTTAAAGCAAAGAAAAACTACACTTAAACATAGACATTCAGTCACAGTTCAAAATATCTATTCAGCATTCCCTCTCCCTGATGCCTTTTCTTTCAAGAAAATCACACACACACACACACACACACACACACACACACACACACACACACAAACACACACTCACTCCAACAAGAGAGATATACATTATATAATATATATTCTGTATGAATTA
>NW_007097215.1:0-759 GCF_000164805.1 Carlito syrichta
TCAGCACCTCATTACACAAATGACCTTCACAAGACCTTCAACTTGAGGCTTAATTAGATCCAGGGAAAAGGCTGCAGGTAAAATGTGATAAGTTAGGTTTTATTTCTGGAAAACCATTAGAATCAATAAAAATACAAAAATAATCACAAGAATACATGAAAGAAACACAAATGTAAGCTTTTTGTGTGGACATTTCTTATGTTAAACATTTAACATAAGTTTTGTTTCTGCACATACTAGTCTTGTTGAAGGTTGTTAAAACAGGAATCAATGAAGTTTGTGAAAGGGTTTAGTCTTTTTACCTCAGCATAACCATTAGAAAACATTTAGGCCGGGCTCGGTGGCTCAGCCTGTAATCCCGCACTTTGGGAGGCCGAGATGTGTGGATTGCCTGAGTCTGTGGGTTCGAGACCCACCTAGGCAACTTGGCAAGCCCTCACCTCTACAATAAATCAAAAAATCAGCGGGGCACGGTAGCACATGCCTGTAATTCCGGCTACTAGGAAGGCTGAGGCGGAAGGATCGCCGGAGCCCAGCAGGTCGAGGCTGCGGTGGCCGGGAGCGGCCACTGCACTCTGGTCTGGGCGACAGAGTGAGACTCCAACTCAAAAAAAGAAAAGAAAAAGCTGGGCTCGGTGGCTCAGCCTGTAATCCCACGCCTTTGGGAGGCTGAGGTGAGTGGATTGCCTGAGCCCACGGGTTCAAGACCCGCCTGGGCAAATTGGGCAAGACTTCATCTCTACAATAAATCAAAAAATA
>NW_007097216.1:0-822 GCF_000164805.1 Carlito syrichta
ATTTTAGATCATGCAATTCTCTTGTTTTCTTATTTTCTCTCATCGTTATTGTCTAACTCGATAGTTCCTTGAATTCACCATTGTATTCTAATTTCACAGCCTTTTCCTATTTTCTTTCCTTTGCCAATACAGCCAATTACCTCAATCTCTAAGTGAATCCTCGTTCATGCCAGACATTCAGGCAACTGAAATATAATTATGGCCCCACTCAGGGGATTTTTAGTCAAACTTCAGATGAATTCTCAGGGCAAACTCACCATATAAATAATGGAATAAATCTAGCATAACACACACCAAAACACATTAGAGGATAAATTTAAGGAGAGCATGAATTCTTGAATCCTGTTGATCCAGGTCAACAACAAAAAAAGGACTCACCCATAGCCTGTTCTCAATTCCTGTTTTCATGAATAAATATATTTCTCAACCCCCAATGCCTTAGCGGGCTTCCCTCCATAAAATCCTTCTGTGATTCCCCATTCTAATTTTAACTTAACCTGACCTGTGCACTTATTAAGTCCCCAGTCTCACTGGTCATTGTGCTCACTTCTCTAATGACACTAGAGTTTTATTGACTTAATTGCAATTCTCTGAATCTACCCTGCTTGCTCCCATTGCTACTTTTTGCTCAAGCTGTTTGCTCTGCCTGAGCTAACCTTGGTGTTCATTTTTGGCTGCTTAACTCTTTTTCCTTTTCCAAACTCAGCATACAAACCAGCAGTTCTGTGAAGACATCCCTCAACCATGCCCCTCTGGTCTAAATGTCTCTTCTCTGTTCATCATATGCTATGCATCTTTTGTCATAGCATTTGTACAACATCT
>NW_007097217.1:0-1076 GCF_000164805.1 Carlito syrichta
CGCTTCGTAAAATGATTTGGGGAGAGTTCCATCTTTTTCAATCGCCTGGAATACCTTCAGTAGGATTGGTATCAGCTCCTCCTTAAATGTCTTGTAGAATTCTGCTGGAAAGCCATCTGGACCAGGGCTTTTTTTTGTAGGAAGTTTTCTTATTACGTGGTCGATTTCCTTGATTGTTATTGGTTTATTTAGGGTCTCAATTTCTTCTTGTTCCAACCTAGGTAGGTTGTGTGATGTCAGAAAGTCTTCCATTTCCTTCTGGTTTTCAAGTTTGTTTCCATACAAGTGTACGTAGTAGTCTCTAATGATCTTTTGTATTTCTTCAGGGTCAGATGTGACTTCATCTTTTGTGTTTCTGATTATGCTTATTTGGTTTTTTTCTCGTTTTTTCTTGGTCAGTCTAGCTAGGGGACCATCAATCTTGTTTACCCTTTCGAAGAACCAGCTTTTTGTTTCATTGATTTTTTGTATTATCTTTTTGTCTTCTATGTCCTGGATTTGGGCTTTTATTTTGGTGATCTGGATTCTTCTGCTGAAATTAGGGTTTTTGTGGTCTTGCTTTTCCAGCTTCTTTATGTGGCTTGTTAGGTTGTCAATTTCTGTTCCTTCCATTTTCCTCATGTGTGTTTGTAGGGATATAAATTCCCCTCTTATTACAGCTTTTAAGGCATCCCAGAGATTTTGGTAAGATGTTTCTTTATTTTCATTTGTTTCCAGGTATCTTTTGATCTCTATTTTGATGTCATCATTGACCCAGGAGTTATTTAGCATCATGCTGTTTACTGTCCATGTCTTTGTGGGTTTTGGGGGGACTTTGTTGGTGTCAATGTTTATTTTTATTCCACTGTGGTCCAAAAAGGTGCATGGCATAATTTCCGTCCTTTTAAATTTACTTATACTTGATTTGTGTCAATTATGTGGTCGATCTTAGAATATGTTCCATGTGGTGATGAGTAAAATGTGTATTCTGTGGTCTTTGGATGGAGTGTTCTATAGGTATCAATTAAGTCCATTTGGTAAAGAGTCTCATTGAGGTTCCGGATCTCCTTGCTGATTATTTGTCCTGATGATCTGTC
>NW_007097218.1:0-1094 GCF_000164805.1 Carlito syrichta
CAGTGTGCAAGGGTTCCCTTTCTCCACACCCTCAACAGCACTTGCAATCTTCCATCTTTTTGATAACAGTCATCCTAACAGGTATGAGAGTATAACTCATTGTGGTTTTAATATGTATTTCCTTGAGGATGAGTGATATTAAAAACATTTTAATAGATCTTTTTGCCGTTTGTATGTCTCTTCTTTTGAGAAATGTTTATTCAAGTATTTTTGCCTGATTTTTAAACTGGCTATTTGTTTTCTTACTATTGGGTTGCTTGAGTTTCTTATATATTTTGGACATGACCTGCTTATCAGATATAAGGTTTACAGATAATTTCTCCCAATTCGTAGGTTACTTCTTCTCTCTGTCAATCATATCCTTGGCTGGCAGAAGCTTTTTAATTTGATATAGTCCTATTTACCTAGTTTTGGCTTGTGTTGACCATGTTTTGAGGGTAATATATTGAAAGTCATTGCCAAAACCTAAGTTGTCAATATTTTCTTGTGTGTGTTTTCTTCTAGTAATTTTATAGTTCCAGGTCTTAAATTTAAGTCTTTAATCTATTTTGATTTCTGTATATGGTGTGAGATAGGGGTCCAATGTCATTTTTCTGCCTGCAGATAGAGAGTTATTTTTACTTACTTCCCTTACCAGCTATTTTTACTTACCACTCTGTGTTTTAAAAGAGTGAGGAGAAAGGTTGAATGTACGGAAGAAAGAGAAGTCAAAAGTGACAAAGAATACCAGTGCAGAATTGAACACCAACTTAGACATATGAGTGTGGCACTGCATTCTCTAAGATGAAGAGTTCTTTTTCCCCTAATCTCCTCCACCCTAATCCATTAATTCTGTCTGCATGTGATACTTCTTTTGGATATTTCTGCCTCTATGACATGGATGTTTCAATTTGGAAAGACAATGTGTGTGTGTGTGTGTGTGTGTGTGTATGTGTCATGTGTGTGTGTGCGTGCACACACGTGCACTGCACGTGTATGGAATGTAAATCACTTAGTTGAAAATAGATTTGGAAGTTTAATATATAAATAAATGCAATCATGCATAGATTTGAAAAATAAATAATTATCTTCACCTTATCCTGAATCTTCGCTAC
>NW_007097219.1:0-823 GCF_000164805.1 Carlito syrichta
TATCTTATTTCCTAAAAGACCTCATGCCAACAGGGACCGGTTGTTTGCCTCACCCAATAGACACCACAGGCAACCGGGTGAGAACAGAACCAGGCATATGCCCTTCCACTGTCAGACCTCATCAGAAGGCTTTGTGACCATAAAAAGAACAGGACTTCACCAGCTCGAAACAGCCACTTGAACAGACACCATCTTGCTGTCCCCATGAAAAGCTCCTGTCATCTTCCACCAGAGACTCTGCCCATATTCTTGCAAGATGTGGATGTGCCATCCAAGTCGGCACAGGAAAACTCCTCCTCACCTTGGCTCTCCCTAACCTGGTTCGCTAACCCTTTCTCCTTTCCATTTTCGGTTGACATCCAACGTTACTTTGACATGGAATGTTTAATCTGTGATTTTTATATATTGGTTAAGTGCACTACTATCTACTGTGTGTGATATTGGCTGGACTGGAGGAGTGGCTTGAGCCTGCCTGCCTGACGCTCTTACTACCTGGTAAAAGGGAAGTACGAAGTAGCATTGTCTCCTCGGGAACACCGTGTAGCTTGTGGCTTTTAAGATCACACCAGCCTCGGTAAAATTCTGACATTTTGGAACACTACAAATATGGGTGTACCTGGTCTGACCTCGTGCCACTCAGGATATAGAATGTAGAAGTAATTATTTTTAGAGTGGTCATCTCACTCTGTCGTTCAGATTGAGTGCGGTGGCACAATCTCAACTCACCACCACCTCTACCTCATGGGCTAAGTGACCCTTCCGCCTCAGCACCTCAGCCTCCCAAGTATCTGGGACTACAGGCATGTACCACCCCATGCCTGAA
>NW_007097220.1:0-732 GCF_000164805.1 Carlito syrichta
CTGGATTCTAGCTTAATAAAAGGAATAAAGTCAGGCATACATTTTGACAATTTTAGGCAGTGGCTGATTACTTTTTGTACAAAAGCTACAAGGTCTGAAGTTATTAGCATAACTTAAATGATAAACTTTAATTTCTGTGGCTTTATTACAAGTACCAGCATTTGTATTTCCGGACTATAATGGTAGCCTGACAGATTGTTTTAGACTATAATTTGAACTAGGCACTCAAGTAAATTTTATATAAAATTTGAAGAGAAATCCAAAAATGTTTGGAGACTTGCATCCAGAAATGACTTTATTATGCCTAGATTGTTTATAGATTTTTTTCTGTATATATTGTTTTCATAAGCTTTTCTTATGCCATTTTGGCACACATATTATTTTATTTTTGTTCTTTAACCCCTTTTTAAAAAAATTCTTAGATAACTATTTACTTTATTATAGGACAGAAATTTACCATATAAGACTTCCTCTTAGATAAAAATATCCTTTTTCTTATATTTCTTCTTTGTTTTCTTACTAAAACCTTATTTGTATACTAACAACACTCTTTATATTTTTTCTTTGCTTTTGCTTTCCCTTTTTATTTATTTATAGATAACCTTTTACAGTTATAATTTGAATTCACCTTTTAGTAACTGTTAGGTGAAACATTTAACTTTGGTAACACCTTTAATTCCACTAGAGAGCAGGTTTTAGGAGTAAGAAGTTCAGTATGAGCACAAGGGCTAA
>NW_007097221.1:0-727 GCF_000164805.1 Carlito syrichta
CGCAGGCCGGGACAGTGGGGTTCAGATTGTCTTCACGCTGCTTTTCTTGTAGAGCAGAGGTTACATGCTGGTGGCGATCACCTGTTAGGACCTGGACACCTGACCTCACTCAGCACCCACCCCTGAAGCATGGATGTCACTCCAAGAGAAGTGGGTCTCTGTCCTTCCCGTTGGCTCCCGCGCATGGGTTTGGAGAAGGTTTTCCGTTTTCCTCGCAGTAGAGGCACTGTCTATGATCAGAGCACTCTGAAATTCTCACTAAAAGGTTTGGCTACTTTTCAAGGAGACTCTGTGGCAAGAACAAATGCCAGGGTGCTCTCCGCAAAGTTGAGTGGTGAATGTTGGTGGTGAGAAGTAAAGGAAAATTATAGAACCCTAAGGGAAGCAAGCTAAATCGTTGGCTATGGACAGCTAGGAAGCGTATCCCCGCAATCAAAGCACACTTCATTGTGGACCAAAACGACTCCCGCTAAGGGTAGGCCAGGCATGGAATCTCCCCCCTCTCATCCAGCACTTTGGCAGACTGAGGAGGGAAGATGCTGGAGCCCAGGAGTTGAAACATGACTGTGTAACCTCATGCAGCCTCATCTCTATCTCCAAAATGTCATCAATGAGCTGGGCATGGAGACATAGGCTTTTCGTTGCAGCCGCTTGGGAGGATTGCCTGAGCCCCGGAGAGTCTACCCTGTGGGTAGGTGTGATTGTACCACTCTAGTACCGTCTGGGC
>NW_007097222.1:0-1134 GCF_000164805.1 Carlito syrichta
CTCACCTCAGCCTCCCAAAGCACGGGATTACAGGCTGAGCCACCGAGCCCGGTTTATGTACCACATTTTTAAATCCAATTCAGTTTCGATGGGCAACATGGTTGGTTCCATGTTCTTGCTATTGTGAATAGAGGTGCAACAAACATACGTGTGCAGGTATCTTTTTTGTAGAATGATTTGAGTTCCTCCGGGAATATTCCCAATAGGGGAATTGCTGGGTCATATGGAAGGTCAATTTCTAGTTCTTTCAGGAATTCCACACCATCTTCCAAAGAGGCTGCACCAGTTTGCATTCCCACCAGCAGTGTAAAACCATTCCTTTTCTCCCAAATCCTCACCAGCATCTGTTATTGTTTGTTATGTTAATGGTGGCCATTCTTGCTGGTGCCTTCCTTGGCAGCCTCCTTGACATCTCTCTCTCCTACCCACCCCATCCCCATCCACATTTCTCCCTTCCTTCCAGACCATATAGCAGTCAATTGTAAATGTCTCTCATATCTGCCTTCTTCTTTCCATTTCCTAATAAACTCTAAATAAGCTTAGGAAAAGAAATGAAAACTGTGACATCCAAAAGAAAAATGTAGACAATAACTCATTGGAATGGGTATGAAAGTTTTAAGCACAAATTAAAAAGCAGCTGTGTTAATCATATTGTCACAGATTCATGTTGTTGCATAGAATGGAAATTGTTCACATGACAAAAACAAGCAAAATTTAAAAGATAATGACAACCACAAACATGTTGAAACACATGACAAAAGGGTGACATGTATATTCTGTTAAACAATCTTACAAATGCCAATGAGGAATTTAATACAACCTTCATCTAAAAGGTTGGAGACATTACTTTTTCAATTACTAATGGCCAGTAAACATGATAAAAAGCATGCCACTCTATGGATAAAAATGCTAATTGTAAAAATGAAATATCAATATCATTTGTTACCTAAAAAAGTAGCTCAGGGTGAATGTAGAAATTGATTCATCTTTCCAGGAAATCAGTTTGAGAACATGTTTAAGACTCATCAAAGTGGGCATATCCTCTGACTCAGGAATTCTAGGAAACCTCTCTTAAGAGCTATACACAAGAGTGCGTGTTCTTAGTGCTGTTTATTTGACAAGAATACATGGAAA
>NW_007097223.1:0-574 GCF_000164805.1 Carlito syrichta
CCACTTCCTGGGCAACTCTCAGCCTCTTGACCTCTCCTGGCTGGCCCAGGTCCTTCTCCTGCCTCCCTCCAGCATGCTTTTTCTCTTGACCTTTCTAAGAAGTCTCACCGAGAAAATCTCCATAAGATGCAAATTTAGCCACCAAACCACAGAATGTTCACATGAAAACTGGCCTCCTGCAGGGTAGAGGCTCTGACGACTTTCCTTCTGTTTCGTTAATAAATGGAACAGAAGTCAGAAGCAAGAGGCCTCGTCCACTGGAGGTTAAAGAGTAGCCGCAAGGGCAGGGGTGGGTTGGTGTGGCCTCAGCACAGGGGATGCCCAGAAGATCCCACCTTCCTCTGCAGTCCCTAGTCCTCTCCGCACTCCCGTCCCATCTTCCAGCGCAGTGGGCAAAACTTGCACCACACAGGAACAAACTGGGAGCCTCAGCAGTACCAGACCCTGCCAGTGTTGGTTTGTTTTTGCAGCAAATCTAAATGATCAGCTATCACTTCTGTGAAAGTGTAACATTCAGATTGGACAATTCCTCTCACACCCAACTCCATAAAGAGTGGAGAAGGCAGGGGAAAAA
>NW_007097224.1:0-761 GCF_000164805.1 Carlito syrichta
ATTTCTTCAGTTATTACCCATCAAAGTTAAGTTCTTGGTAAAGACTTTTAATACTAGAGCTACTTGTAGTTTTGCCTAGTGGGTTTCAGATGTTATAAAATGTGTAATATTTTAGATATTGGATCTGGATGGATCAAATGCATATTCAACAAAGAAGTATACTCTATCCTATCAAAATTTTGGTTCATTAAAAATTTGGACTGCCAATGATGAAGCAATTTTAGCAATTGCCACTTTTCTATTCATTGTCTAAAGGAATCAGATAAATTCACATCTGACATAAAATCATTTATTACATTCATATCCTCTACCTTTTAAAAATAGCCATGAAAGGAACCAAATATAGGCTTAAAGATTAGCATAATAAATATGTTGGTCATGAGCATTTGATCCTCTCACCAATTTAATGAGAAGGAGAATCTCCTGGAAGACTCTCAAACCATAAGCTGTTACAGAAGAACAGCAATTTCTGAGTAATACCTGAAAAAGAAGAATAAAAGTAGCCTGAACTCTCTCACTTCTACTTCACTCTGCATGCTATTCTTATTATATGAGCCTGGCTCATGTTCCTAGAAACATAACTTGCAGCAAATCTCAGGATCTCATCACATGATGTATTACCAAAACAATCAAGAAGAGTTTTCTTGAGCATTAGGCTTATGTATCCTGTAGAAGATCAAGGATTAATGTATACAACCACAACCATTCCCGCTCCAACTTTAGTAGGCAACTCTTTAATAGCTACAGGAATATGACTCTAC
>NW_007097224.1:2150-3031 GCF_000164805.1 Carlito syrichta
CCTGTGAAGTCCATATGTTTGTCCTTCTTTATGGCTACATAATATTCCATTTTGAATATGTACCACATTTTTTAATGCAGTCCAGCTTGATGGGCAACATGGTTGGTTTCATGTTTTTGCTATTATGAATAGAGCTGCAACAAACATATATGTGCAGGTATCTTTTTTTGTAGAATGAGTTGAGTTCTTCTGGGTATATTTCCAATAGTGGAAATGCTCAGTCATGTGGAAGGTCAATTTCTAGTTCTTTCAGAAATCACCACACTGTCTCCCAAAGAGGTTGTACTAGCTTGCATTCCTAACCAGCTGTGTAGAGGCATTCCTTTTTGTTGCCAGCATCTGTTGCTGGTTGTTTTATTCATGATGGCCATTCTTACTGGGATTAGGTGGTATCTTAATGTGGTGTTGACTTGCATTTCTCTGATGATGAGTTAGGCTGAGCACTTTTTCGTGTGCCTGTTGGCTGCCCATATATCTTCTTCTTTTTTTTTTTTTGAGTTGGAGTCTCACTCTGTTGCCCAGTCTACAGTGCAGTGGCCGCTCCTGGTCACTGCAGCCTCGACCTGCTGGGCTCCACTGATCGTTCTGCCTCAGCCTTCCAAGTAGCCGGAATTACAAGCATGTGCTACCATGCCTGGCTGATTTTTTTATTTATTGTAGAGATGAGGTCTTGCTGCCCAGGCGGGTCTCGAACACAAGGGCTCAGGCAATCCACTCACCTCAGCCTCCCAAAGGCGCGGGATTACAGGCTGAGCCACCGAGCCCAGTTTGCCCATATATCTTCTTTTGAGAAGTGTCTATTCATGTCTTTTGTCTTTTTGAAAGGGGCTGTTTGTTTCCTTCACCCCATCTGAGTTCCTTGTAGATCCTAGATGTTAGGC
>NW_007097225.1:0-743 GCF_000164805.1 Carlito syrichta
ATATGTATATATTTTATCCTAACAAGTCTACTCTAAAAATCAAATAGTAGCTGTCACACTCTTGAACAAGGAAATGCAGGGCTTCCAAGATGGCGGCCATGGGCTGAAGCAGACAGAGTTTCGGTAATTAACAAAACAAAAGAAAACGTTCTACCTGGCTAGGGGCAGGGCGACAAAACTATCATGGTAATTTAGTTTCTAATCTTAGCCCTAGGGGAAACAGCTTTCGGGAACAAGAGCTGACTACCCAGTCTACCAGGAAATAGAAGTTAAAAAATATCTAGAAAGAAATAAAACTTAGAAAGACAGAGAGAAATAATTCTGCTATGCACTTTCCATCAGGTGTATTGAGATTTACTTATAAATTTTACTGCCATGTATGCACACTGGTCACTAATCACACGCCAATATTATAGGTATAACTGATATCCTATGTCAGAGGCGATCTTCCAGATGGGCCTTTACAGGCCTCAGCCATGTAGCTATAGATGTTGGCTCCCAACAAGTGAGGTTGAACATTTTTTCATGTGACTGTTGGCTGCTTGGATGTCTTCCTTTGAGAAGTGTCTGTTCATAACCTTTGCCCATTTTGAAATGGGGTTGTCTGTTTTTTTCTTTTCAGCATGTTTGAGTTCCTTGTAGATCCAACATGTTAAGCCTTTGTCAGACCTGCAGTTGACAAATACTTTTTCCCAGTCTGTAGCAGTCTTCCTGCTCTTCTTGATGGTTTCTTTGTCTTTGCA
>NW_007097226.1:0-828 GCF_000164805.1 Carlito syrichta
TTCGTTTCCTGCTTAACGCTTCATCTGGTAGAGTTTGTGAGCTAAAGCTAATTACTAAGAGAATTATTATAACAAGTTATCTTGCACATCAATGATTATAGTAGTTATATCCAAAATTTCCACTAACCCAAAGTTTTAGAAAAGAAAAAAAATAATAACCTTTTTTTCATAGGCATTGGAGTTCTCTTGCTCTGAAGCTGTGAGTCAGGACTGACTCTCCAAATTACGGGTGGTGTTTAACAGAACTGACTGCCATAATGGTATGCCTAGCTTGAACGGCCACAGATAAAGGTCCTTTGCACATTACTGCCTTCTGTTTTCTCAGTCATCTCTAGGTCATTCTGAATACATTGGATTCACTTTTATAAATGGTGAGGGTGAGGTTCAGAGAGATCAAGTATTCTTTCAAGTTGAAACATAGCAAATGCCCAACCAAGCCAAAGTCCAAGGCTGACTAGGATGCACACCTGGGTGGGGTTAAGGAGGAGCTTACAGCTTTCAACACAAGAGAGCTTGTGTGCATCTTGGAGCCCAGAGCACTCCATGGAGGACATTCGCTGCCTTTTTGGCTTTGCATATTCAGAGTTGAGAAACAGCTTATGATAATTAGTACATTAATTAGAGATGGACATCGACCATATAATGTGACACAAAATGGCAAACAACAAGAGAAGCAGAATGGATATTTATTAAAATTAAAAATAGCCAGTAATAACATTCAATTATTTAGCAAACAGATAGTAAATGAAGACAGCAATCAGACAGTAAGATAAAGCATAATTCAACAAACAGTTGCACCTGTGAGGCCTTGGGACAGCCAGGCCAGGT
>NW_007097227.1:0-743 GCF_000164805.1 Carlito syrichta
ATTCATACTGCATCTATAATTAGACATTCCATCATATTAGAAGACTACTTTATCAACATGTATGCAGTAACTCATTATTTTAATTTCCCTAAACTATGTCTCTGGAATTGCCACAAGAAAAACTGGTTTTAATAAAACACAGGATTATGTGGTGTTGGATGATTACTCCCAAAATACATTCAAGTGGGTCTGCTATGCACACTTACATAGAAATCTGAACCCAGAAAAGCTCATGGTTCAAAAATAAAGCATAAATTTAGTGTAAGGGTGCAGAGGCAAGAGAGTCTTTGGTAGTGAGCTGAAAAGTTATGACTGAGTTTCAATTCCTTTAACTGCTAACATAAACTAGAGTTAACCATTGGCATCAAAAATAAAGACTGTCAGGACAAGGAGAAAGATGGCATACGTGATGTCAGAGCATTTGAGAACACAAGTCATCTCAGGGAACACCAAGACCCTGCCTTACTCTTTATGAAAGCACCTACAATACAGGCATGTGAGTATTTCACACTATTGCTTTTTGAAGCTGGAAACTTAAAAACAGATCCTGGAAAGAAGCCCAAAAGAGTGGTGATTAAAAGAGCAAATGAATCCTATCAAGACCAGAAATTATCAGGATTTTGTACACAATGGCACGATTATAATTATAAATTATATAAAATGTGGGTTCTGAAAATGTCAGTCACTGTAGGAACTTTTGAAACATAATATTTAGACCCCTCTTTACTAAAAGTCAGGAATTT
>NW_007097228.1:0-755 GCF_000164805.1 Carlito syrichta
TGTTTTTTTTGTGGCTATTGTGAATGGGATTGTGCTTTTTATTTGGGTTTCTGTTTGCTTATTATTGCTGAAAACAATCGCAATTGACTTTTGCTCATTAATTTTAACCACTGAGACTTTGCCTTATCCTTTATCTATGCACGGAGGCTTTTGACAGATGCTCTTGTTTTATTACCGTACTTTTACACGACTTCTGTTTATAAATATTACTTGACTTCCTCTTTGGATACCCCTGAATGATTCTTTTTTCTGATTGCTTGAACCTATACTTACCCTACTATTTTGACCCGGATGCGATAAATTGCGCATACCTGTCTTGTTGCCTTTTATACTTTATTAGTTACCTATCTTAGACTATCATGTATAAATTCGAATACGACTATTATCCTACTATAATCTATTACAAACCTTATCATTACTACTAATAAGTATAAAAATTATGAACTTACTCTATGTTCTATAAAACTTAATTCAATGACATTTTAACCTAAAACCTAAATCTGATTGCCTATTACATGGAAACTACCTATGTCTCAAAATCTGCCATGCCACTTAAAACAATGAACTGCACAGTTGCCATAACGACAGCCGGGGACTGAAGCAAGCTGAAAGTTACTGCACGTACAAAAACCAAGAACGTTCTGCTTGACCAAAAGCAACATAATACAACTATTATCACAGTTATAACGTCTAATCATAACCCCAAATGAAACTACATACTGGAACAAAATCTAATCAATCAATTTACCAGGAAA
>NW_007097229.1:0-727 GCF_000164805.1 Carlito syrichta
ACACTCTGTGTATTAACAGATGGAAATAAAGCTGCCTTGACTGCCACAGAGGACTGTACTCTCTCAAATGTCTACGTTCCCTTATTATGAGGGAAAATAAACCTCTCCAGCTCAACCCTGGTGATGAATAACTCCATTAGTAGGCCTGCTATGGGGCATGGGATGGAGGCTAAAAGGGTAGAATAGATGAAGGAAGGCCCAGCCCATCTACAGGGTCAGCCGTTCTTCCCCTTTGCAGGGTCTGGGAGGTACAGACCCTGTGCAGCCAGATCTTCCAATATTCCAAGAAATTTAGGAATTCAGATTTTTTTTTTGAGTTGGGATCTCTCTCTGTTGCCCAGGCTGGATTGCAAAGACAGGATCCTGTCTCACCACATTCTTAACCTCTTAGACTCAAGTGATCCTTCCTCCTCAACCTCCCGAGTAGTTGGGACTACAGGTGTGCACCACCATGTCCAACGAATTTTTTGATTGTTTTGTAGAGATGAAATCTCATTCAGTTGTCTAGGCTGTTCTCAAACTCCTGGGTTCAAGTGACCTTCCCACCTTGGCCTCCCAAAGTGCTTGGATTATAGGAGTGAGCCACCAGGCGCAGCCTAGAAATTCAGGTTTTTGAGTGAAGGCTCCTATTTTTCTTTGAACACTGACTCAATTAAACACACACGCGCGCACACACACACACACACACACACACACACACACACACACACACACACACACACACACA
>NW_007097230.1:0-746 GCF_000164805.1 Carlito syrichta
GTTTTAACTGCATATAATTACTTGATGTTGCAAAGTATTTTACAATTGAGAAAATTTGTCTGAAAGTTTTAATATTTATTGAATAGAATTTAGGGTAATTTTTGTATTTCCCCCAACTGCCTAATAGTCTTTATAACAAGGAAATGGAAGCACACAGTGAGAATCCTGAACTGAAACAAAGTTACACATGAGAGTGATTTAAATGAATCTGTTTGTCTTTGATTCAATAGGAATCCAAAACAAATTTGATCTGATCAACAAGGATCAGTAGAAAAGTTAGTGAAGATTCTCTTTCTTTGAAACTGGTAAAGGCAAGGAAATAACACTTGCAAACAATGGAGGCCTTTAATTCACAGGCTCCAACACTGAAAGTCATTGTGAAGTGGAATTTTGGGGGTTTCAGGTTTTAATTTGAGCTGTACAAGCAGGTGCAGTTATGGAGGAAGAACTTCTGTGATTATACTGTTGCCACTCCTGGCAAATGAAATTCACCATTAATCCAGCTTTATGCGTTTGATCATAGAGACTCTGTCAGTGCTGACCTGTTTACTGGCATTCATTCCCTAGGTACTTCTCTTACCTTGGGACTTGGGATCCTGAGAGTGAGAAAAGAAAACAAGCAAAGGCAAGTTCAGTGTCAGATCTGAAAAACAAAAATCCAGCAAAAGAATTCCAGCCGTGAAACAATGTGGCCAGGAACATTCTAGGAGCAAGTAGCGGTAGAAAATGCCTCTTCCTAAAGCAAA
>NW_007097231.1:0-843 GCF_000164805.1 Carlito syrichta
CCACATCAGCAAAATATTTCCCTTTGAGGACTTTTTTATCCAGAGAAAACAATAAAAAGTCACTTGAGATCAGGTGAGTGGGAAGGGTGGGCATGGAAGTCATGCCGTTTTGGGTAAAAACTGCTGAGTACTCAGGGAAGTGTGGCAGGTGCACTTGCAAATCACCATTCATGAAATGGGCAAGTGCGTTGAAAGATCCTCCAAAAAAATGATTACCTGAAGCAGAGCATAGCCTCTTCCAACTGTGAAAGGGTAAAGAAGCAGCCTCTGCCCCTGGAATTGTATGGGGGGAGGATGAAAGAAATGACTTCAGCCTTGAAACAGGCATTACTCCCTTCCTGGAGGTTTTTCTTTGGTTTCTCCTCTGTAAACATTGCAAGATAAATTGTATCTTTACCCACTACACATCTGCTTCTGTAAACTCACTAGCTTGCTGATGTCAGCAGAATATTGCAATAAGAGCTCTGGAAAATGTCCAACTCTAACTTTAGCTAACCAAAATGTAAGCTAGGACTACTGAAGGGAGCTCTGAGTGGGGTTTCGGGGCCATCTTGCTTGGAATCCTCTTCCTGCAAGCTGTCTCCAGCTGGCAGAGCCTTGACTAATAAACTTCTCCTTTGTTAAAATTAAGCTGGTGGGCTGTTATTTAATTGCTCAGACCCTACTTTACAACAACACTAGCTGGTGCATTGATGCCAATGGGTTCCTGAAACACTTACTTACCTAGCAAGGAAAGCCTGTCCTAAAAGGAGCCCATTCTCCAAAAATAATTCCCCTTTTTTCCAGCTCTCCAGCCCAATGTCCTAACTTAGTTTTCAAAATCTTGATAGTCGGCCAGGCTCG
>NW_007097232.1:0-802 GCF_000164805.1 Carlito syrichta
TCAAATTAAAACCTGAAACCCCCAAAATTTCCACTTCACAATGGTTTTCAGTGTTGGAGCCTGTGAATTAAAGGCCTCCATTGTTTGCAAGTGTTATTTCCTTGCCTTTACCAGTTTCAAAGAAAGAGAATCTTCACTAACTTTTCTACTGATCCTTGTTGATCAGATCAAATTTGTTTTGGATTCCTATTGAATCAAAGACAAACAGATTCATTTAAATCACTCTCATGTGTAACTTTGTTTCAGTTCAGGATTCTCACTGTGTGCTTCCATTTCCTTGTTATAAAGACTATTAGGCAGTTGGGGGAAATACAAAAATTACCCTAAATTCTATTCAATAAATATTAAAACTTTCAGACAAATTTTCTCAATTGTAAAGTACTTTGCAACATCAAGTAATTATATGCAGTTAAAACCCCATTGTTGGTTTACTTTCCCTTGTTAATTTATAATATAATTACCTGTACTAAGGAAAACTAACAGATTAGCAAGCACTGGAAATCAAAAATATCTCTCAACATCACAAAAATAAAGACAAACTTTTATTCCACTCGTGGAGTATTTCAGATTTCAGATAAAACTATTTAATACTTTCCACCTTTTTAATAAACCATAAAGAATCTCAAGAGTATTTCCTTGGAGACAATGTTCTCGGCTCTTTGTAAATATATGGAAGAGGCTTTCTCCTGTGCCTGCCTTCTCCCTGGGCCATGACTCAGACACCCGGGACTGGGATTAGGGAGTTTCACTCTGGAGCATATTGCTCCTTTTCCTCCCTGGTCCCCCATCTTCCAGTGGGTGG
>NW_007097233.1:0-596 GCF_000164805.1 Carlito syrichta
CTTTCTTTTGTGTTCCATTCGCCTGAAAATTTGTTTCCCATCCTCTTACTTTGAGTCTGTGTATGTCCTTTCTAGTGAGATGGGTCTCTTGAAGGCAGTTTATTGTTGCCTGGTGATATTTTATTCATTTTGCCATTCTATGTCTTTTCAGTGGTGCGTTTAGTCCATTCACATTCAGGCTAATTATTGAAATGTGAGAGTTCATCCCTATCATAGAGTTCTTATAGAGTTGTTCTTCCACTTGGTTTTTTTTTTGTCTTTCTTTTGGTTTTGGGGTTGGTTCATGTATATTTTATTCTTTTTCCTGAATTCTCGTGAAGCACATTGTTTTTTTTTCCATTTTCTTCTATGTTTAGTACTTTCATAAGTGTTTCATGTAGAGGTGGTTTGGTGGCAGCATAAGTTCTTAGGGATTGGATATCTGGGAAGGATTTTAATTCTCCCTCGCTGATGAAACTTAGTTTGGCCAGATAGGTTATTCTTGGTTGAAAATTGTTTATCTTTTAAGACTTTGAAATTATGGCTCCAAGCTCTCCTACACTGCAGGGTTTCTGTAGATAAATCTGCTGCTATTCTGATTGGTCTTCCATGGTACG
>NW_007097234.1:0-832 GCF_000164805.1 Carlito syrichta
CAGCTTGAGCATGGGAAGGTTTAAGTGCTCTCTGTTAATGCTAATAAGCCTCCAGGGTTGAGAACCACTAGGAACACTCTATCCTACAGTCTTACCTACTTCGGAAAAAGAATAAAACGCACAGTCCAATAATGTAGGGAAGCTTTACCAAACCCTGACCTCCACTTAGAATTAAAATCATAGTGATAGAAACATGAACAGGCTGGGCATAGTGACTCAGGCCTGTAATTGCAGCCGTTTGGGAAGTGGAGGTGAGAGGATTACCTGAGCCCATGGGTTTGAGACCAGACTGGGCAACATGGCGAGACCTCGTCTCTACAATAAATCTAAAAACTAGCCAGGTATCGTGGTGCATGCCTGTAGTTCCAACTACTTGGGAGGTTGAAGTGGAGGGATCATGTGAACACAGGAGGTTGAAGCCATGGTAGCTGTGGGCAGGCTGCTGTACTCCAGCATGGGTGACACGGTGACACTCCAACTCAATAAATAAATAAATAAGAAAGAGACCTGAGTGGTTTAACTGGATAACCTGCTGGGTAAATTCTACAGACATTATCCTATATGGCATTCCAATTCCATACCCTATTTAAGAATTTCTCCACTACCAATCTAAGCCCATATGTGAACTCAAAACAGAAAAAAAAATGCTTAGAAAAAAGGGGGTCTCTGGTTGATAAAAAAGAGCCCACAATTGCAAATACATTTGCTAGTGATCAGTGACATTTAGTGAAGTTGGATTTCATATCATATTTTACTTTATTTTTATAGAACTGATCTTACAGAACGTTATTTTTGTTCTATAATCCCATTAGTCAAAAAATAAATTTATTTC
>NW_007097235.1:0-485 GCF_000164805.1 Carlito syrichta
AAAATCCTAAAGGCAGCAAGAGAAAAAGGCCAGACTACCTACCAGGGAAAACCAATTAGAATAGCAGCAGATTTATCCACAGAAACCCATCAGGCCAGGAGAACCTGGAGCCCTATCTTCAAAGTTCTAAAAGAGAAACAATTTCAACCAAGAATAACCTACCCAGCCAAACTAAGCTTCATTAATGAGGGAGAAATGAAATCTTTTCCAGACATCCAATCCCTAAGAACCTACGCCGCCACCAGACCACCTCTACAAGAAACAAGAAAGTACTGAACACAGAAGAAAAAGAAAAAAGAACAACAGCATTCTTCACAAGAGTACAGGCAAAAGATTAAAAATACAAATGAACCAACTCCAAAACCCAAAGAAAGACAACAAATGAACAGGAACAACTCTATAAGAACCTTAAGACAGGGATTAACTCTTGCATTTTGCCTAAATGTGAACGGACTAAATGCACCACTGAAAAGACTTAGATTGGC
>NW_007097236.1:0-799 GCF_000164805.1 Carlito syrichta
GATTGTCTGCTTTTCTATTGAATATGTAGGTAGCTTTCTGGGTATCTGCTTACAGTTTTCATCAAATTTTATCTTTGTAATTCAAATATTTATTTGTTCTTACTACTCTCTCCTTTCCTTGTAGGACTTTTATTATTCATATGAAAGAAATTTAATACTTTTTCACAGTTGATTGTTTGTTACCCTCATAAAGTTTTATTTTGGTTCTCTTTTCTTTAAGTAGATCATATTGCTGCATCTTCAGAATCATGAGTGTTTCCTACTACAGTATTTTATTTTGTTATTTATTGATCACATCCAGAGAACTTCATTTCAGTTACTTTATTTTCATCACTAACATTTTCATAGTGTTTAAAAATTTATTTTATTTATATTATCATTTCTTTTGAATTCCTTTATTTTTTATGTACTTCTATAAACACAGCTGTCTTATAATTTTGTAATTGCTATGTTTTCTGAGTCCTTATATATTCACAGATTTTTGTTTATTATGGGTCACATTTTCTCTTCTTTTCATTCAGAAATCAGATATTCCATATTTTTAATGTTACTTTGAGAGCCTAGGTTCTAATATCTTTCTTTTAAGAATGTTCAGCTTTTTTTGGTAAACAATTAAGCTAATTACAAATTATTCTAATCCTTTTTAGCACTCTTTAAAAGTTTTTTATACGGCTGATCTTTGATGACCTTCTCTTTGCAAATAATTTATCCCTCAGACTTCTCCATTGAATGTCCTGGATGATCACAAGGGATTCTTCTTCTTTTTTTTTTTTTTTTTGCTTTTGAAAGTTCAAAACTG
>NW_007097237.1:0-735 GCF_000164805.1 Carlito syrichta
CTTCCCACCTATCCTTTCCCTGTTTATCTCTGCAGGGGGGCACGGGGCGCCCCAAGTGAGGTCCTATCTGTCCCAAAAAGAAAGAGAAAAGATTATCTTCAAGCTCCCAGGCATTGGGAGCCACTTGTGGAGGCCCGCCACACAAGGGTCGTGGGATGTGTTGAAGGAGAGACAGATAAGCGAACGATGATCATAAAACCGGACACCTGCTTCTTGAACAGATGACAATTTAATGCTAATTAATACAGAGCTTTTATACCATTTTTGAAGGGGCAAGACACAGAAAACTCTTTCACATACATATCTTTTAAAAGTTACCAGCTAGTGGTCTTAGTAGCAAACAAACCAAGATTCCCAGTGGCTTTAGTAGCGAATAAGCCAGGAATCTCATAGGTATTAGACAAGTCCTATTCATAAAGACAACAATGACACTCTAAGTCCAATGTCCCAAATTACAAATGTTTCAAGAAAGTTTATTTAAGTGTATATTTCTTTATGTGTCAGGAATATTCTCATCTTAGGCTCTTATGTTCTTCAGAGACCTGTGATCGCCTCCCTTGTCCCAGATGTTCTCGTTACTTTTCTCTCATCTTGCAGTGTTTGTTTCTAAAGAGAACTCAAAAGAAGCTTTTAGTAATGTTTCCCAGGCCCCTCAAGGTTACTTTCTGTTTTAGCTGATCCGTCATAAAAGTGTCTGATTATTATATTCTAAATTCAGTGAAAACCTACTCTATA
>NW_007097238.1:0-790 GCF_000164805.1 Carlito syrichta
ATGTGTCTATCTTGTCTTAGCTTAGAACTTGTCTTGTGAACCTATTACTTTCAGCAAAAAGAAGTGACTCTAACTTAACATTCTTGACAGTCCCCCAAAATAGCAGAAATCGTGCCCTTCGCCAGTGAAACCAGGACCCTCATGGAGTCATTTGTGTGGTCTCTGTGGCCTTAGATAACACATTCCAAACCAGAATTTTTTATCTTGTCGATGGATGATCACAGTGCTGGAGTTCAATGCTCTATTTCACATTCTCAGTTTGTTTTGAATAGAGAAATTGCAACTTACTCCATACCCTTCTTTCACGGAGTTTCTCTCTGAGGAAAGAAAGACACACCGATAGCATTTATTAAGTGCTAATTGTAACCTAACCCCATGTTAAGCTTTTTATGTATATAATTTCACTGAATTCTTATAGCAATTCAGGAACATAGATCTCACTACCTTGAATTTAGAGATGGGGAAACAAAGGAACAAGCATGTCCAGGGTCTCACAGTTCATCAATAGACAAGACCTAATATTCAGGCTGTCTGGTGAACAAAGCTTCATTCCTGACCAAATGAAGCAAAAGGACAAAGGGGTGAGGGACACAGGGCTAATTATGAAACACCTATCATATGACATAAAGATGGAAATCACAGACATTGCGGGCGCCAAAAGGGATTAGGCAGGGAGGAGAATAAGGCTTCAAAACTACATATTGGAAGCTGGGTGTGATGGCTCATGCCTGTCATCCCAGCACTTTGGGAGGCAGAGGCAAGAGGATTGCCTGAGCCCAGGGGTTCATTC
>NW_007097239.1:0-455 GCF_000164805.1 Carlito syrichta
CAGGTGTGCTTGTAAATCATCCATCACGAAATGGGCAAACATGTTGAAAGAATCTCCAAACACAAAAAAATTCACTGAAGCCGAATGCGGCCTCTCACATTAGCTGGTACATTGATGCCAACAGGTTCTTAGAACACTTGCCTGGTGGGGAATGCGTGTACTACAAGGGACCCGGTCTCCCCCCCAAAAAATTAGGTTTTTTTGGGTTCCCCCTTTAATGTGCCTGTGTGTTCCACAACTATACCAGTGAGATGGTTAGAGAAACTGCGAGCATTTAAAACCCTGAAATTGGGAGCATGCAGTATGACATTCCTGGAATGATTTCCTTCTGTGTAACATATTTGTTTTGTCTCTTTTCTTCCTTCTAGCCGGAGTCATTTTTGGACTCCAGTGCCAACGCCATGACTTAGGCACTTTCCCTTCCTCCTGTGCCCAATGATTTCCAGCCTATCTTA
>NW_007097240.1:0-682 GCF_000164805.1 Carlito syrichta
TGAAGGTACAAAATAAGAGGAGGGAGAATTTTATTCCTCCACTTCACTGCTTCAGCTGGAACATTGGTCCCTCTTGTTCTTGCCCCGGGGTTGACCTCACGGCTCTCCTGTTCCTTGAGCCTCTGGACTCAGCCTGAGCCTCACTACTGACTTTTCTGGGCCTCCAGGTCGCAAAGAGCACATCCTTGGATGCTCAGCCTTCGGCATCCCAGGAGCCGATTCTGATTCTTAGAAAAACCGTGGTGAACACAGACAGCCTGTGTGCATAAGGTATCTTCACACTGTGTACGATACCTCTTTACATCATGTTTGTCATCGAAAGGACAAAAGGCCAGCCATGGCAGCCCAATCCTGGCATCCCAGCACTTTGGGAGGCCGAGGCAAGAGGACTGCCTGAGCCCAGGGGTTCGAGGCCAGCCGGGCTACTTGGTGTGACCTCATCTTTAAATTAAGAAAACATCAATAAATTAAAAAAAAAATAAACCTAGCACAGTGATGCATGCTTGTAGTTCCATCTATTTGGAAGGCTGAGGCGAAAGGATCACTTGAGCCCAACAGGTCGAGGCTATGTTGGCTGTGAGCTTGCCACTGCACTCTAGCCTGGGTGACAGAATGAAACTCTAATAAGAATCATAAAGAATGGCAGAGCTGGGTGGCTCAGCCTGTAATCCCAGCACTTTGA
>NW_007097241.1:0-698 GCF_000164805.1 Carlito syrichta
TCTGCCTAGATGTTCAAGGGTTTTTATCAAGAAGGGGTGCTAGATTTTATCAAAAGCTTTTTCTGCATCTAATGATATGATCATGTGGTTTTTGTTTTGACATCTGTTGATGTATTTAATTACATTTATGGTTTTACGAATGTTAAACCAGCCTTGCATGCCAGGAATGAAGCCTACTTGGTCATGGTGGATGATTTTTGAGATGTATTGCTGAATCCGGTTTGCTAGGATTTTGTTGAGAATTTTAGCATCTATGTTCATCAAAGATATTGGCCTGTAGTTCTCTTTCTTTGTTGGATCTTTACCTGGCTTGGGTATCAATGTGATGTTGGCTTCGTAAAATGATTTGGGGAGAGTTCCATCTTTTTCAATCGCCTGGAATACCTTCAGTAGGATTGGTATCAGCTCCTCCTTAAATGTCTTGTAGAATTCTGCTGGAAAGCCATCTGGACCAGGGCTTTTTTTTGTAGGAAGCTTTCTTATTACGTAGTCGATTTCCTTGATTGTTATTGGTCTATTTAGGGTCTCAATTTCTTCTTGTTCCAACCTAGGTAGGTTGTGTGATGTCAGAAAGTCCTCTATTTCCTTATGGTTTTCAAGTTTGTTTCCATACAAGTGTACGTAGTAGTCTCTAATGATCATTTGTATTTCTTCAGGGTCAGATGTGACTTCTTCTTTTTGTGTTTCTGAATTATGCT
>NW_007097242.1:0-753 GCF_000164805.1 Carlito syrichta
AATGTGCATTGTTTCTGGTGTCTTGATGGTTTAGCCACTTTGTGGCTCTTGATCTTACTGAGAGGATATTTTTTCACTAAACCTCCATCTTCCCATCTGAAAAATGCAGGTGATGCCTGTTGAGGTTGTCAGGAAGTGAAATGGAATTATAGTACCATGTTTGTCAAGTGATGGGCAGTCAACAAATGTTAATGCCCTCTATCAAAGGGCTGGGCATTGGGAAGGCATGAGGTACCCACTAAGCATAATTGGTCCCATTTGACTGTTCCTTCCTTGTCAACATTGGCCCCTCAGGAGCAGTAACCACAAAGCTGACTTTCCCTTTGAACAGGAGTCAAAGATGAGAGTGTGTCCTTTCTTTGTCGTGCTTGGAACTCAGGTACAAATTCATGGGTGATCTCTGCCACCTGGAGAGTTTTAGTCTGAAATCTTAGATGAGTCTGTGGCACCAAAGGGACAAGTCACCTGTAAGATCTAATCTAGTCTGTTCTCTCCACAAAGAGAAAGCTGAAACAATGCAGCCAAAGTGCAAAGTCCAAGAACCCTCTGCGTTTCAGAGCTTGGGCTTTTCTCACCTATAAACCAGTGACTCTTTCTCATATCTGCTTGCCTTTCATTCTTTTGTAGCTTCAAGGGCTTTTATCTGATGTTTCACAGATTATTAGCAAGGTAGTAATTCAGTGGTATTATCTGTTACCCACCAATCCCAGGATTTAAGCAGTGGGATATGGGCTGGCTGTTTAAATATCCACT
>NW_007097243.1:0-974 GCF_000164805.1 Carlito syrichta
CGAATTCCATCTCAATCAATTAAGAAGGCAGTGACTGAGTTCTAGAAAATCCCAACAGCATCCATTCAAGAGTGATGCTCCTTACCCCAGTGGAGGGTCATTCAATGACTGGACTGTTTTGAAACAGGAGACTTCAGATGTGTAACTGTTTTTAGAAATGCTCATCAGCCTGGCAGAGATCGAAATCATTATTGTGTGGCATCCAAAATGGTTGTGTAACCCAAAGGACGCACCTTATGCCCAGAGTGGTCCCTGCCATTCTGTCTCCAAGTCGGGAGACCCATCTACATTACCTGGACAGAACCAGCCAGCCCAGCTTGCCCTCAGAGGCCCGTTTCTGGAAGGCACCAGAATGCAAGAGCGAGGTTTCCGGAGCCAGTCTGGGTGTTTCCAGCTTGGCCTGCATTCTGGAAAATTCTGCGTCCTCTTCTGTCAAGGAGGAATGAACCACATGCTCATCCTGGGTCCTGATGAGAGGGGAAAGCTGATGAGGGTGGATGCCACCATCCCACGGACACCCCACGGATGGAGGGAGGAGACACCATACCCTTCCCTTGTCCAGCAGAGCAAAACTGCACCCCTACACCCAGTCCTCAAGGCCAGGAGACCAAGTCTCTCAGAAGAAGAAATAATGAACATTCAGGAACACGGGCACCAGCCTCCACGGCAGTGCTGCTCACAACAGCTCAAAGCGGGAGACATGTCCTGCCAAAGGTGAACAGGTGGATAAAACATGGTCTGACCCATGATAGAAAATGCTTCTGCCATAAACCGACATGCTGCCATGTGGACTTGCACTGCAATGTGGACCCACGGGCTGCAATGTGGACTTCCTTTGTAGAATAATAAAACAAATAAAGGACTTGTCCCTTGTTTCTGGCACAGAGATCCTAACACCCTTGGAGTTTTCTAATATAGGAGTGAGCCCCTACTGATTTCCCTTCCCTAAGTTTGTGCTCACATTTGTGCTCACG
>NW_007097244.1:0-728 GCF_000164805.1 Carlito syrichta
TTTCCCTAGGATCACATAGCTCTTTACCCTTCAAACCACAACAGGGAGGTTTTTATTCCTTTCTCTGAATGGTGCCTTAGCAACAGCCACACACTGAGAATTTGCCTGGTGTGGCTTCCTTAGAGAACAAATCCAAGATTTCCCTCAACACAGTTTGCTATCACAGTTAGACTAAAAGGTTAATGCCATTGCTTTGTGGTTCATGTGCATTTTAGCTCCTCTCATGCACAAAGTGAGAGGCTTAAAAGCTTTGTTGTTGTATAAGAAGTGCTTGTTGTAGTTTATAAATCTCTACCCATGCCTCTAGGTTTTTGTTTACCTCATAATATCTATGTTAATAGGTTGACCGGGTTCTTCTGCTTCTGTAACCCCTGCTGGCAGTGTGCAAGTGTTAAACAATAAGTCCCTTCCAAACTCCCCTCTATCTAAGTTGTGACAGGCAAGCCACCCTTATGGTGGGCTCTGTATTAATTCAAACCTGCTTGTATGCCAGAGCTGACCTATATACAGTCGCGGTGACTATGTAAAACTTAGCTTCTAGTAACATGGTCTCAAACCCAGAGTCCAGCTTATGCACAGTCACAATGACTGTGCCGACCTGGGCCCCCCGAGTAAATATGTTACAAGCGCCTCCAGCTATATAAACATTCCAGAAGACCTAACCGGTTCCACCCTGCCCATCTGATTGTTAGTGGTCAGTCATGGTCAGCTGGAGCCCGCGCCCACGC
>NW_007097245.1:0-646 GCF_000164805.1 Carlito syrichta
TGTATCTTTTTTGATTTTTAATAGCTTGAAGGGTATTTTCTCTGAAATTAAGATCGCTACTCCTCCTTTCTTTTGTATTCCGTTCGCCTGAAAGTTTGTTTCCCATCCTCTTACTTTGAGTCTGTGGGTGTCCTTTCTAGTGAGGTGAGTCTCTTGAAAACAATAGATTGTTGCCTGATGATATTTTATCCATTTTGCCATTCTATGTCTTTTCAGTGGTGCATTTAGTCCATTCACATTTAGGCTAATGATTGAAATGCAAGAGTTGATCCCTGTCATAAGGTTCTTACAACGTTGTTCCTGTTTGTTTGTTGTCTTTCTTTGGGTTTTGGAATTGGTTCATGTGTGTTTTTAACCTTTTGCCTGTACTCTTGTGAAGAATGTTGTTGTTCTTTTTTCTTTTTCTTCTGTGTTCAGTACTTTCTTAAGTGTTTCTTGTAGAGGTGGTCTGGTGGCAACGTACGTTCTTAGGGATTGGATATCTGGAAAAGATTTCAATTCTCCCTCACTAATGAAGCTTAGTTTGGCTGTGTATGTTATTCTTGGTTGAAATTGTTTTCTCTTTTAAAACTTTGAAGATATGGCTCCAGGATTTCCTAGCCTGAAGGGTTTCTGTGAATAAATCTGCTGCAATTCTAATTGGTTT
>NW_007097246.1:0-735 GCF_000164805.1 Carlito syrichta
CTAGTGAGCTAGTTAAGTCAGTTGGCTAGCCAGCTGGATAACTGGTTAATTCAGCTAGTTAAGATAGCTTGCCAGCCAATTGACTAGGTAGGTAGCTAGCTAGTTAAGACAACTAGATATCTACCTGGCTAACTAGTGTGGTCAGCAAGTTAAGTCAACTGGCTAGCCAACTGGCTAGCTGGTTAAGTCAGCTAGTTTAGTCAGCTGTCTAGCCAGCTGGCTAGGTAGTTAGCAAGCTAGATAAATCAGCTTGCTAGCTAGCAGGATAGTTGTTCAAGTCAGCTAGTTAAGTCAGCTGTCTAGCCTGCTGGCTATGTCGATAGCTAGCAAGCTAAGTGAGGTGGCTAGCCAGGTTGCTAGCTTAAGTAAGCTAGGTAAGTCAACTGGCTAGCCAGCTGGCAAGATAGATAGCCAGCTAGTTAAGTCAACTGGCTAGCCAGCTGACTAGCTGGTTAAGTCAGCTAGTGATGTCAGCTGGCAACCAGCTGGCTAGCAAGTTAAGTCAGCTACTTAAGTCAGCTGGCAACCAGCAGACTAGAAATTTAAGTCAGCTAGTTAAGTCACCTGGCAACTGGCAGGCTAGCTAGTAAGGACAGCACATTAAGTCAGTTGGCTATCCAGCTGGTTAGCTAGTTAAAAAGTTAGTTAAGTCAAATGGCTAGCCATCTGTCTAGGTAGCTATTTTAGATAATAATTCAGCTGGCTAGCTAGGATCTAGCTATATAAGTAAGCTAG
>NW_007097247.1:0-704 GCF_000164805.1 Carlito syrichta
GATGTATTTAATTACATTTATGGTTTTACGAATGTTAAACCAGCCTTGCATGCCAGGAATGAAGCCTACTTGGTCATGATGGATGATTTTTGAGATGTATTGCTGAATCCGGTTTGCTAGGATCTTGTTGAGAATTTTAGCATCTATGTTCATCAAAGATATTGGCCTGTAGTTCTCTTTCTTTGTTGGATCTTTACCTGGCTTGGGTATCAATGTGATGTTGGCTTCGTAAAATGATTTGGGGAGAGTTCCATCTTTTTCAATCGCCTGGAATACCTTCAGTAGGATTGGTATCAGCTCCTCCTTAAATGTCTTGTAGAATTCTGCTGGAAAGCCATCTGGACCAGGGCTTTTTTTTGTAGGAAGTTTTCTTATTACGTGGTCAATTTCCTTGATTGTTATTGGTTTATTTAGGGTCTCAATTTCTTCTTGTTCCAACCTAGGTAGGTTGTGTGATGTCAGAAAGTCTTCCATTTCCTTCTGGTTTTCAAGTTTGTTTCCATACAAGTGTACGTAGTAGTCTCTAATGATCTTTTGTATTTCTTCAGGGTCAGATGTGACTTCATCTTTTGTGTTTCTGATTATGCTTATTTGGTTTTTTTCTCGTTTTTTCTTGGTCAGTCTAGCTAGGGGACCATCAATCTTTGTTTACCCTTTCGAAGAACCAGCTTTTTTGTTTCATTGATTTTTTTGTATTATCTTTT
>NW_007097248.1:0-986 GCF_000164805.1 Carlito syrichta
GGGAGCATGAATACAACAAACACTTAAGTTTGCAAACCCAAACCACAAAACCATAAAGTTTATAATCACATAAGGGACCTAGTCAAAGAGCAACTGATGCCTCCGTGAAGTCTGAAGAAACCTCCTTCTGTGAAGGCAGCAAGAAATATGCAAGCAATTCCGCTTCAAGAAATTTGCATAGAAATAGAAAATGCTAGAGCCTCTACCACAAGTGAAATTGCCAGGCCTCAACATGTTCAATTCAATCCATACAGTACCAAGTGTTAAATTGGACCCAAGGTAGAGCTTGAACATTTAATTTCCAGCTATGCAACTCACAGAGCACCACAATTTCAGGTGTGGAACCCAGCTGTAGGTGAGCTTGTCAAAAACACGAATTGTAATTCTAAAACAGGCAGACATTTCTGCATCACTGTTGGGATTTCAAAAGGGCAACCACCAGGCAACAGGGTCTCTTTTACAGTCACTTCAGGCTGCAACTGTCTTCCTGGCCTCTGCGCCGACTGGGCCATGGCACTTTGTAGAAGACTCTGACATTACACCCAGTCATGGCCTAAGTGGGCACCTCCCACCCCCTCCCACAAGCGGCTTCCTTGTCCCTGCTCCTTCCTCCCTTCACTGGGCGCCCCACACAGGAGGCACATCTGGAAGCTCTGCTCCTCCAGCTCCCCCTGCTGGAGACCAAAGCGACAGTCTGTTGCAAAGATGAAGTAACAATGATTATTTACAAATTCATTTTTGTACATTTAGAGTCTGGGACTTCTACAGTCAACCCCTCATGGAGGTGGTCCACTAGGCAGCAATGCAGAAGGAGCACATGTTATTTCTACAGGAAGAAAAGCATTAGCATACATCATTGTGTGCGTCAAGTGTAACTTATTACCAAAAAATGAAAATAAGACGAATGGCCCAGAAACCTGCATTTTATTGACACTGCCATTTTCCCACAGAGAACGTTAGAAAGAAATCACCCTTTTCTTTTAATG
>NW_007097249.1:0-939 GCF_000164805.1 Carlito syrichta
GATGATATTTTATCCATTTTGCCAATCTATGTCTTTTCAGTGGTGCATTTAGTCCGTTCACATTTAGGCTAATAATTGAAATGCAAGAGTTGATCCCTGTCATAAGGTCTTACAGAGTTGTTCCTGTTTATTTGTTGTCTTTCTTTTGGTTTTGGAGTTGGTTCATGTGTGTTTTTAATCTTTTGCCTGTACTCTTGTGAAGAATGTTGTTGTTATTTTTTCTTTTTCTTCTGTGTTCAGTACTTTCTTAAGTGTTTCTTGTAGAGGTGGTCTGGTCGCGGCGTAGGTTCGTAGGGATTGGATGCCTGGAAAAGATTTCAATTCTCCCTCATTTATGAAGCTTAGTTTGGCTGGGTAGGTTATTCTTGGTTGAAATTGTTTCTCTTTTAGAACTTTGAAGATAGGGCTCCAGGCTCTCCTGGCCTGAAGGGTTTCTGTTGATAAATCTGCTGCTATTCTAATTGATTTTCCCTGGTAGGTAGTCTGGCCTTTTTCTCTTGCTGCCTTTAGGATTTTTCCTTTCATAGTTACTTTGTTTAGGCGAATTATTATGTGTCTGGGAGTTGGTCTTCTCGTTTGTTGTCTTGCAGGGGTTCTCTGAATCTCTTGTGTTTGAATTTTTTCATCCTTAATGAGATGAGGGAAGTTTTCTTGAATGATTTCATGAAATGTTTGTTCCAGTGTGGCTTCGGTTTCTCTTTCTGCCTCAGGAAGCCCAATTATTCTTAGGTTTGGTCTCTTGAAGTGATCATTCATCTCTTGCAGGTTTTGTTCTGTCTTTTTGAGCTTCTTTTCTATGCTTTTGACAGTTTGGGTTAGTTCTGTGTTTTGGTCTTCAAGCTCTGAGATTCTTTCTTCGGCTTGGCTGATTCTGCTTTCCATGCTTATTAGTCTGTTGTTCATTTCCATCACAGAATTCTTTACTGCTGTCATTTCAGA
>NW_007097250.1:0-406 GCF_000164805.1 Carlito syrichta
GAGTCAGCAGGAACCTAGTCAGGGTGTCTCTGGACCTCCTGCACGAAAATGGTGGTAGCCATTGGGGGGGTTGGGGATGTATGGTGCCAAGCTGGGGAGGCCCTCTTATGTGGTGGGGCTGAAAGGGGGAAGGACTGAGGGCAGGAGGTTTTCAGGCAAAAGGATTTTTTTATTGACTTAGATTTTCTTTAGGTCATTCTTTCTTTTCTTCTTTCTTTCTTTCTTTTTCTTTCCTTCGTTCCTTCCTTCTTTCTTTCTTCCTTCTTCCTTCCTTCCTTCCTTCCTTCCTTCCTTCCTTCCTTCCTTCCTTCCTTTCTTTCTTTCTTTCTTTCTTTCTTTCTTTCTTTCTTTCTTTCTTTCTTTCTTTCTTTCTTTCTTTCATTCTTTCTTTCTTTCCTTCCTTTCG
>NW_007097251.1:0-773 GCF_000164805.1 Carlito syrichta
GTTACCATCACTGGCTTCAACCTCAGCAACTACCACGATTGCCACAAGGAAAACAAACCATCGAGGTTATGTATGCACAGTGCATGGCGGTGGGCAGAGACAAGTGTCTGCCCCTGTACTACAAGCAGCTGGTGTTGCACCTGCGGCACTTCCTCAAGCTCATCCTTCACTTCCTGGGCATCGCCTGGGGTGATACTGTTTTGCACCACGAGGACCACATTGGCAAGCTTGGTGGTGTCTCTCTATCCAAGACAGGTCATCAAGTCAGGTCATCAAGACTGTGAACTTGGAAGCACTCTCCAAGTGGACTGGCCACATCCCTAGGGATGTGGTTGGGGACGTGACCCAGATCAACCTCATGCTGGCTTGACGTAGTGATGAGCCCTATGCAAACTCACCTAAGGCAACCCTGACCCCACTGTCATCAATAACATATACTGGGTCTTGAAAGGTTACTATAAAACACCAATCTGAATGGATATTTTTAGGTGAACCAGAACAGCATCTCCTTCCACTTAGAAAACTCGTGATTTCCAGATCTCTGCAAATGGCTTTGTTACCAAGAAGAGGAGAAATTTCATTCAAGTGGAAATTGAACCTCTAATTCAAGCATACTGCTTGCTATTAATTGCCAAAACAGGATTGCTAATGAGGAACCTATTTGTATATGTTTGCAAAAGCTGAATCATTGAAAACATACCGTGAAACTCTTTATCTTTGGACACTCAAAGACAGAGAGCAAAGAGTATGGAAGTAGTCCATCTTTTGAAATT
>NW_007097252.1:0-668 GCF_000164805.1 Carlito syrichta
CACTCTGACACACATACTGGAGTGCAGTGGCATGCTCTCAGACACCGCAGCCTTGAACTGCTGAGCTCCAGCAATCTTTTTTCCTCAGCCTTTCAGGTAGCCAGAACTACAGGTGTGCGCTACCATGCCCGGCTAATGTTTTGATTTATTGTGAAGATCAGGTCTCGCCCATTGCTATTTTCTTTTTTTTTTTTTTTTTTTTGAGTTGGAGTCTCACTCTGTCACCCAAACTGGAGTGCAGTGGCCACTCCTGGCCACTGCAGCCTCGACCTGCTGGGCTCCGGCGATCCTTCCACCTCAGCCTTCCGAGTAGCCAGAATTACAGGCGTGTGCTACCACGCCCAGCTGATTTTTTGATTTACTGTAGAGATGAAGTCTGGCTGCCCAGGCGGGTCTCGAACCCGTGGGCTCAGGCAATCCACTCACCTCAGCCTCCCAAAGGTGCGGGATTACAGGCTGAGCCACCGAGCCCGGCTCATTGCTATTTTCTAATGTTATATTTCTGTGCGATCTACAAACTCCAATTTTGTATCACATTGGAGATTTGTTATCAGAAGATAACGCTTCAATAACAGTGTCCTGCTTCCCTTTCTGGTCATGTCCCTTCCTCAGAAGTTGCTCCATGACACCTTGGTGACTGACTGTCAGTCTGGTATGGCTCCAGGTTC
>NW_007097253.1:0-831 GCF_000164805.1 Carlito syrichta
CTATTCTAAGATCGACCACATAATTGGACACAAATCAAGTATAAGCAAAGTTAAAAGGACTGAAATTCTGCCATGCACCTTTTCGGACCACAGTGGAATAAAAATAAACATTGACACCAACAAAGTCCCCCCAAAACCCACAAAGACATGGACACTAAACAGCATGATGCTAAATAACTCCTGGGTCAATGATGACATCAAAATAGAGATCAAAAGATACCTGGAAACAAATGAAAATAAAGAAACATCTTACCAAAATCTCTGGGATGCCTTAAAAGCTGTAATAAGAGGGGAATTTATATCCCTACAAACACACATGAGGAAAATGGAAGGAACAGAAATTGACAACCTAACAAGCCACCTAAAGAAGCTGGAAAAGCAAGACCACAAAAACCCTAATTTCAGCAGAAGAATCCAGATCACCAAAATAAAAGCCCAAATCCAGGACATAGAAGACAAAAAGATAATACAAAAAATCAATGAAACAAAAAGCTGGTTCTTCGAAAGGGTAAACAAGATTGATGGTCCCCTAGCTAGACTGACCAAGAAAAAACGAGAAAAAAACCAAATAAGCATAATCAGAAACACAAAAGATGAAGTCACATCTGACCCTGAAGAAATACAAAAGATCATTAGAGACTACTACGTACACTTGTATGGAAACAAACTTGAAAACCATAAGGAAATAGAAGACTTTCTGACATCACACAACCTACCTAGGTTGGAACAAGAAGAAATTGAGACCCTAACTGGACCAATAACAATCAAAGAAATTGACTACGTAATAAGAAAGCTTCCTACAAAAAAAAGCCCTGGTGCTGATGGCTTTCC
>NW_007097254.1:0-676 GCF_000164805.1 Carlito syrichta
CAATACCTTGGCATCTTCCTAACCAGAGACGTGAAAGACCTTTACAAGGAAAACTACAATACACTGCTCAAAGAAATCAAAGTTGACACAAACAAATGGAAAAATATCCCATGCTCATGGATCGGAAGAATCAACATTGTGAAGATGTCCATCTTACCTAAGTCAATCTACAAATTCAACGCAATACCCATCAAATTACCAGCAACATTCTTCTCAGACCTAGAAAAAACAATCCAGGAATTCATATGGAAACACAAACGTCCAAGAATAGCCAGAACAATCCTCAGCAAAAAAAACAAAGCAGGTGGTATCACACTACCAGACTTCGAACTTTACTATAAGGCTACAATCATCAAAACAACTTGGTATTGGTATAGGAACAGGCATATAGATCAGTGGAATAGAATTGAGATCCCAGAAGCAAAACCTCAATTTCTCAACCAACTCATCTTCGACAAAACCTCCACCACCTACCACTGGGGAGAGGAGAACCTATTCAGTAAATGGTGCTGGGAAAACTGGCTGACCACATGCAGAAGATTGAAACAGGACCCCTATCTATCCCCATGCACAAAGGTTAATTCCAAATGGATCAGAGACCTAAATGTAAAACCTCAAACCATAAGAACCTTAGAAAAGGAAGGAAATACTCTCATGGAAATCGGAGTGGCATCCA
>NW_007097255.1:0-679 GCF_000164805.1 Carlito syrichta
CTTTCTGTCTCAGACTTTGAAGTAGCCAGAACTACAACCATGTGCTACCATGCCTGGCTAATTTTTTGATTTATTGTAGAGATGAGGTCTCACCAGATGGCCCAGTCTGGTTTCGAAACCCTGGGCTCAAGCAATCCTCTTGCCTTGGCCTTCCAAAGTGTTTTTTCATCTTTTTACTAACAACCAGGTTAGATGTGAATTGATACCTCGTTGTAGTTTTAATTTTCACTTCTTTCACTAGAGATGTTGAGAATTTTTTTGTATATCTGTTGATCATTTGTATGTGTTCTTTTGAGATAAGTCTACCCAGGTCTTTTGCTCATTTGCAATAGAATTATTGAGTAGTTTGAGTTCCTTGTATCTTTTGGATGTTAGCTTCTTATCCAGTACATACTTTGCAAATATTTTCTACCAATCTGTACATTTAGATTGTCTCTTCACTCTTCTAATTGTTTTCTTTGCTGTTTGAAAGTTTTCTGCTATTGTTGTCTGTGTTTTTCAGGTTATATACAAGCAATCAATGCCCAGACCAATGTCATGGAGTTTTCTCCTGTATTTTCTTCTATTAGTCTCATAGTTTCAAGTCTTATATTTAAGTTTTTAAACCATTTTGAGTCGATTCTTGTACAATGGGTAAGATATGGATACATTTTATTCTTTGCATGTGGATATCAACTTT
>NW_007097256.1:0-662 GCF_000164805.1 Carlito syrichta
CATCCCATTGGTTACCAGAAATGTCTCATTTTTCTTACTTCAATACGGTGGAAAGAATCATTTCTTTGGTAGAAAATGCAGCATCACTTAAATCTTAACTTAATCTTAGCCAACTCTCTGATTCATTCTAATTTTATTTTATCATCTAACTTTCCCCCAATTCTATGAGCCCACTGGTTAGTCATCTTTAGAAAGAGTGCATGAGACTGCCTGAACTGAAAAATAAGAACTTGGACAAACTTAAAAAAACCTGAAGCTACACCCTACCATGCATACTGATATGCAATTTATTAAAGACAAAAGCAACAATGTTAATTAATATCTAGAATTATTCATTCAAATGCTTTTAGTTTTTTTTCTAGCCTTTTCTACTCCCTCTTATGACTTTCCTAAAAGAAAAACTATCTTCTATCACTTATTCTATTTGTGTTGAAGTGATTTTTTTTTAATTTTAAGACTGATTTGTTCTTCAGTGTTTTCTTCTTCTCTCTCTCCTCTCTGGCTCTCCTTCTGGGTGATGGGTGCTTTAACAATCACCTCAAGGGAGGAACCTACTGCCTCCAGGATGAACATTGTTAAAAGCTGAATATTGGTTTTCAGGCTTCAGCTTCCCAAATTCTAAACTACTCAAGAACTTTACTGCTCAAATACCAAGAGAAAGA
>NW_007097257.1:0-800 GCF_000164805.1 Carlito syrichta
GCTGAGTCACTGAGCTTGGTGAAACTTAACTGTATACTATGGCCATAAGCTTAATAGTCTGTGGTTAAAATATCTAACATCTACATTCTTTAAGAACAAGTGACCATGTAAACACACTGCTGGAAGCCTCAAGGACCTTGGAGGGGCTGAACATATGTGGGCCCCTAAGCCTGGAAGTGCATCTAATTCACAATAAGACTCCTGCAGGAATGGTCCATGTGCTCAGTGGCCTCTACTAGACTCCGAATTTCAGCTGTATGAGGCACCTGGCTTCATTCTTCTCTGTGTCTCCCGTGGATGTAATAACAAACTCCACTCAGAGTCAGCACTCAGCAGGAGCTTACTGGGCACATAAATGAAAGAATGATGAGTCTTCCTCCACTGGTAAGAAAGGCCAAGTTATATCAAGGGGAAAGTTCCAAGCCCAGCTCCTGCCTATTCCTGGAGGTAGCATCCTAGTCAGTGGGTCCATGTCTCTGTTTTCATCCATCAAATATGTATGTTGGACTGAGGCTGAAAGGAAGTCACTGCAAAAGTGTCCTGCCTGCAAACAGATTGTAACCTTTTGCAGAGCCAACAAGGATCCATTCTCCTTTTCTTTTCTTCAATCAGAAACCCATAAGAATCCCAGTGTCCCCAAGGGTGGAAAAGCCTCTCTGTGGAGAAGGAAGATGAAGAATAACCAGAAACACTCATGGAGACACTGATATGCACAACTGTACCCTGAGGTGAAGTTGTACCAAATCCTCCTTGTTCATATATTCAGAGTGTCTCAATGGACCCTTGCTTGCCTCATTCCT
>NW_007097258.1:0-1203 GCF_000164805.1 Carlito syrichta
AAGGCTGGCCACTCTGTCTTGCAGAGTTCCCAGAGCTGTCTTTTTTGAATAATTACATTCAGATTGTCAGCCCTTTCTTTAACGTCCGAGAAATGATCAGTCATGAGAGTTAGAGGAGAGGTTAGTTTCTGTCCCATGTTTTCCATCCTCCACACCAAAACACAGACAAAGATAGCAGACAATAGGACACAACTAACATATAAATACGTTTTTCTA
Source organism: Carlito syrichta (assembly GCF_000164805.1). Lineage (NCBI taxonomy): Eukaryota > Metazoa > Chordata > Mammalia > Primates > Tarsiidae > Carlito > Carlito syrichta. The sequence goes on from NW_007097258.1 coordinate 217, forward strand.
TGGCCGTAGAGACAAAGACAAAGCCTATCTGAAGGCAAGGCCGCACCTCTCGGTGCTGGGCTACCTTCAGATATGAGGACAGCACTATCCTCCAAATGGGGGCCTTGTGGGTGCCCGAAAAATCGGGCATACCAGACGACCCCCGCTCCTGCCTGGCTCGCCAATGCGACTGGGAGCTGAACTAAACTTAGTCTGGGTCTGCGCCTCTCGTGCCTGGACCCCCTCTGAGCCCACACTTTCCAGCACTTAGGCTCCCTCTGAGATCGAGGAACGTCTCCCAAGACCTCTGGCCAGGAGGGTCCTAGAGTGCCTCTACTCTACCTTATTCCGGCCTTATAAAATGAATATCGATATCCTACCAGAAGCGCATGTGCACTTACCCACTGGCTAAGACACTTCAGGCTGGAGTCTAGGAGGTCTCTGAAAAATCTCGCTGGGGCTTCCAAATGTTGAACCCAGGACTCTAATGAGAGATATAAGGACCACAAAGAGCCAGCTCCAATGCAAACACATGAGGGTCTTTATTCAGGCTCGAGTCTGGGCTCACGCCCGAAGCAGCAGCTTCAGGGACGAGAGCCCCAATTCATAATGGCAAGCAGTTTTTATGCACAATTACAGAGGGAGGGGAAAGAACTTCAAACCTGATTCTACATGATTGGGTAATTTCTCCTAATGGGTACAGGAACACTTGGTATTGGTGGGTGCTGCCCGTGATTGACAGAAACCCACTTAATGGGCCGAGTGGAATGTTAGATAAGTTAGGTCCATACAGTCCCTGCGTATGAAGTAACCTGAGCCGGCAGGCAAAGGGTTACATTAGCCCTTTAAGTTTCCATCCCAAGGTATGCTTAGGAAAGCTTGTTTGCTTAACATTTACATAACATAACATGGTCATTATGGGACAACAAAAGCCAAACTTAACAAAGTTTTAAATATGAATGCTGCAAACCCATACAGTGAATGTGGGGTAGAAAATCATATACTAAT
>NW_007097259.1:0-719 GCF_000164805.1 Carlito syrichta
CATTGTAGAGCACATGCAGAGTAGATTTAGCATAATTCTGAAGGGCTCTAAGATTTTCAGAATGATAAATGAGCATATTTGACTTCACCTTAAAGTCATCAGCTGCATTAGCCCCTAGCAATAGAATTAATCTGTTCTTTGAAACTTTGACTTCTCTTTGTTTCTGTGAGAGTTCACTCAGTATTATAGACTCTAGTTCTATCCAGGTTGCTGCAAAATTCATGATTTTGTTCTTTTTATGGCTGCGTAGTATTCCATCATGTATATGTACCACATTTTTTGATCCAGTCCTCTTTTGATGGGCACCATGGTTGTTTCCAGGTTCTTGCTATTGTGAACAATGCTACAATAAACATACGTGTGCAGGTATCTTTTTTATAGAGTGATTTGAGTTCTTCAGGATAATTCCCAGTAGGGGGATTGCGGGGTCATATGGGAGGTTGATATTTATAGCTTTTAGGAATCGCCACACTGCTTTCCACAGAGGTTGCATTAGTTTACACTCCCACCAACAGTGTAGAAGTGTTCCCTTTTCGCTACACCCTCTCCAGCAGCTGTTTTGAGTTGTTGATAATTGCCATTCTGACTGGAGTTAGGTGATATCTCAGTGTGGTTTTGATTTGCATCTCCCTGATGATTAGTGAGGTTGAACATTTCTTCATGTGTCTGTTGGCTGCTTGGATGTCTTCCTTTGTGAAGTGTCTGTTCATATCTTTGCT
>NW_007097260.1:0-768 GCF_000164805.1 Carlito syrichta
ACCGGCAGAGAGAAGTTTATCTCTGAGTTCGAATCCAGGGAGCAGAGCCAGACTCGAGGTCTTTCAAAACGGTCCCGCTCCCCTTCTAGACTTTTACAGTTCGCTTTTACGGTCCAGAGTCGCCGGGACCTCCACGTCAGCCACACGACCGGCAGAGCAGGGACGAGCGCTTGAACTTCAGCCACGTTTATCGACAGCGAGGGACTTTTTTGGTCCAGACTTCCCGGTGCCAGGTATCAGGCGTATCTCACAGCTTTGACCAGTAGGGCCCGGCAGAAGCCTTCATCAAGCTCGCCACAGGGTAAAGGGCCTAGGACGTCACGCATCATGCAAAAGGTATACGAATCACAAAGCTTACCGTGACACGGGCACAAAGTGAGTACAAATGGGTACGCGTGGGTCCCTCTGATCAGCGGCCACCATCACCTTCGGGAGAGGCCGCACTGGCTCTTCCGGTGGCCTTTGAGTCTGCATGTCGGACGAGGTCCTGGGGGCTTCCGAGCAGCCGGAACTACGGGCGCGCGCTCCCACGCCCGGCTAATTTTTCGATTTTATCGTAGAGGTGAGGTCTCGCCCGCCCAGGCGGGTCTCGAGCCCGCGGGCTCAGGCCATCCACTCACCTCAGCCTCCCAAAGGCTCGGGATGACAGGCTGAGCCACCGAACCCGGCCAGAGGCTATTCTTATCGAGCACACCACGTGTGTCAGTCAGGGTGGTGGCCGCGCCAGGGATTCTTTAAAGCTAGGGCCTCGAGGGACACAACGCCTGG
>NW_007097261.1:0-722 GCF_000164805.1 Carlito syrichta
CCTTTTGCCATGCAGCACAAGAACAACCTAAAGGAACTCTGCTGAGAAAAAGCTGAAGACTCTGTGACTGTGACAGGCATAGCTGACTCTAGAAACCCATTGTTCCTGTTTCCCATAAACTGGGGTTTCGGCCTAGGTATTAGATATAATTCAAATTCAGGTCACATTTGGGAGCCTTTTATACAGTACAAGCTTCTTTATAAGATTTAAAAGAATATTTATAGAATTAGTATATACTTTGGGAGAGCTGTTTGCAGCTTTTCAATGGTGAAGATGATTTTCGAGAGTGGCCCAGCACAGAGTTTGGGCTGGGCCACATTCCTGAGAGCCCAGCATGTACTTTGGACTGGGCTGCATTCTTTTAGGCCGGCTTTAGCTACAGTTAGTGTAAGGTCTTTTTTCTACCTGTTATAGAAATTGAATTTATTTTATTCATAGAAGGTATTGTAGAATAGGTCATGCTACGAATCATGTTAATTCAAACATAATCAATCATAATATTTTTAGGTTTAATAAGAATATAGTTAACTTTAGAATTGTCATTGTCTCCACTTTCTACTATCGAAGTTTTTGCCTTAGTACATTTACAATTTACATTTAGGTTTTAGAAGCTTTGCTGCTGCTAATCAACTTTATATATTAGAATTAAGAATTGGAAAACTTTCATAGAAATTAGGATAGACATATAAGACTTTGGAATAGCCATTTTGTTAAGAGATTGT
>NW_007097262.1:0-900 GCF_000164805.1 Carlito syrichta
AAGTAAAAAACCTTTACAATAAGAATTGCAAAACACTGCTCAAAGAAATCCAAGAAGACACAAGCAAATGAAAAAATATTCCATGCTCATGGATAGGAAGAATCAACATTTTTAAGATGTCCATCCTACCAAAGGCAATCTACAGATTCAATGAAATACCCATTAAGTTACCAACGTCATTCTTCTCAGACCTGAAAATGACAATACAGAAATTTATATAAAAACATAAACGACCACAAATAGCCAAAACAATCCTTAGTAAAACAAACAAAGCAGGGTTATCACACTTCCGGACTTCAAACTTCACTATAAGGCTACAGTAATCAAAACTGCCTGGTATTGGTACAAGAACAGGCACATAGACCAATGGAACAGGATAAAGAATCTGGAGGAAGCAAAGCCTTAATTCCTCAACCAACTCATTTGCAACAAAGCCTCCAATATCAACCACTGGGGAGAGGAGAACCTGTTCAGTAAATGGTGTTGGGAAAACTGACTAAACACATGCAAAAGATTAAAACAGGACCCCTACCTATCGCTACACACAAAAATTTACTCTAAATGGATCAAAGACTTAAATGTAAATCCTTAAACTGTAAGAATGCAAGAAAATGCAGGAATCAGTCTTATGGAAGTTGGAACTGGCAACAGATTCCTGACCAAAACCCAAAGTGCCCAGGCCATAAGAGATAAGATAGACAAGTGGGCCTCATTAAACTGACAAGCTTCTGCAAAGCCAAAGAAGCCATCAAGAAAACAGGAAACAGCCCACAGAATTGGAAAAATATTTGTCAAATATATATCTGACAAAGGCCTAACATCTAGGATCTACAAGAACTCAATACACAGAAAGGAAAAAACAAACAGCCCCTTTAAAAAGTGGCAAAACACATGAATAGA
>NW_007097263.1:0-730 GCF_000164805.1 Carlito syrichta
ACACCTCTTATCAACAGGGTGTCTGAATGAAACGTAATTGTACACCTAACCCTTAACTGTACCCCACAAAACTATAATAAAAATACTGATTAATTATAAAAAAAAAAGAAAGCATTCCCTTGCTTTTTCAAAAAAACCTAATTTTGTCACGTGTATGTCTTTTGAAACTATAATAAATAACCTGTGGTATATTCAGACAGCAGTGAAACGGGATGAACTATAGCTACACACAGTAACATGATGAATCTCAGAAACATGATTCCAGGTTAAAAAAAAAAAAACAAGTAACTGAAGACTACATGCAGTGCATTAGCATTTTGTAATGTTCCAGTGCTTTTCATTCCCAATTCTGCGTGGTGACTTTCCCAGAAAAGTCTTTATGTTTTTCACAATATATTGAATGTGTATCACAACTTCCTTCCAAGGATTTCTAAGCACATTACACCTTTTGATTTAATCTAAAGTTGTGAGGTTGGTAGGAAAAGACATTTTCTAATATCTTTTAACAAATAAGAAATGTGAGGTATAAGAATGAATTATATAAGGGTAGACGTTACTGGAAAAATAAAGTCTAAAATTCCAGATTCTTGGAGACTTTTATTGAGGGCATTAATTTTAAGCCCACAAGCAATGAATGGGTGAACATAATATAGTTAAAAACATGTTCTGGCTATGAATTAGGGAAGGGGAATTCTAGTCCTGACTCTACTGTGAACAAGTCAATTTATTT
>NW_007097264.1:0-1261 GCF_000164805.1 Carlito syrichta
CACCTCTCTCAGTTTTTAAAAAATTGAAGAGTTTGGGTCCTGCTCTGGATTAGGCTTTGGTCTAAGGGAATGTGGTAACTGGTTTGATTTTAATTAGCAGTTTTAATTTCCTTCAAGAACTTTTCCTTTGTACTTACAACTTGGCTAACTATTTGGCATAGAGGCCTGGCTTTGGACTATCTTAGCTTTCAATATGCCTTCTTCACTAAGCTTAATCATTTCTAACCTTTGATTTAAAGTGAGAGACATTCCTTTTACTTGAACACTTAAAAACCATTATAAGGTTAATAATTGGCCAAGGTTCAATGTTGTGTCTCAATGAGTAAGAAACCTGGACAAGGAGTGAGAAGGAAGAACAGCCAGTTTGTAGAATAGGTAAAATACACATAAAATTTATTGTTTGCCATCCAATATGGGTGTGGTTCATGGCACCACCAATTATAATAGTAACATCAAAGACCACTGATCACAGATCACCCTAACAGATATAATACTTTAAAAAGATTGAAATATTGTGAGAATTACCAAAATGCGAGCACAGGTTTTTGTAAAAAATGGTGCCAAAAGACTTTTTCTACACAGCGTTGTTACAACCTTCAATTTGTGAAAACTGCAGTACCTGCAAAGCACAGTAAAAATGAAAGATGTCCATGTATATTTTTTGATGTGCCTTAGTATCTCTTTTATATTTGTAATATGAACTGTGAATTTTTCAGTGTTCCTATAGATTGGATAGGAATAATCCCATTTACAATTCTAAAGGCCAGTTTATTAAATGTTAAACTTGTAAGATATATATATATATATATATATTTTGAGTTGGAGTCTCACTCTGTCACCCAGACTGGAGTGCAGTGGCCGCTCCCGGCCACTGCAGCCTCGACCTGCTGGACTCCAGCGATCCTTCCGCCTCAGCCTTCTGAGTAGCCGGAATTACAGGTGCGCGTTACAACGCCCGGCTGATTTTTTGATTTATTGTAGAGATGAGGTCTCGCTGCCCAGGTGGGTCTCGAACCCGCGGGCTCAGGCAATCCGCTCACCTCAGCCTCCCAAAGGTGAGGGATTACAGGCTGAGCCACCAAGCCCGGCTAAACTTTTAATATATTTTAACCACTATGTTTAGATCATGCAATTCTCTTGTTTTCTTATTTTCTCTCATCGTTATTGTCTAACTCGATAGTTCCTTGAATTCACCATTGTATTCTAATTTCACAGCCTTTTCCTATTTTCTTTCCTTTGCCAATACAGCCAATTACCTCAA
>NW_007097265.1:0-585 GCF_000164805.1 Carlito syrichta
TTTTCATGTGCGTTTGTAGGGATATAAATTCCCCTCTTACTACAGCTTTCATGGCATCCCAAAGATTTTGGTAAGATGTTTCTTCATTTTCATTTGTTTCTAGGTATTTTTTAATCTCTGTTTTGATTTCATCATTGACCCAGGAGTTATTTAGCATCATGCTGTTTAGTGTCCATGTCTTTGTGCGTTTTAGGGGGACCTTGTTGGTGTTAATGTTTATTTTTATTCCACTGTGGTCTGAGAAGGAACATGGTAAAATTTCGGTCCTTTTAAATTTGATTATACTTGATTTATGGCCAAGTATGTGGTTGATCTTAGAGTACGTTCCAGGCAGTGGTGAGTAGAATGTATATTCTGTGGTCTTTGGATGGAGTGTTCTGTAGGTATCAATTAAGTCCATTTGGTCAAGAGTCACACTGAGGTTTTGGATCTCGTTGCTGATTTTTTTGTCTTGATGATCTGTCTAGGGTTGTGAGTGGGGTGTTGAAGTCCTCAGCTATGATGGTGTTGGAGTCGGTATCTTTTTTTAGTTTACCTAGAAGCTGCTTTATGAAAGTTGGTGCCCTTATGTTGGGTGCATATATG
>NW_007097266.1:0-679 GCF_000164805.1 Carlito syrichta
AACTTATATTCAAAATATGTTATGAGAGGATCCCCCACAAAAGAAAATGGAATTATTTTTGAAGGAGTGATCCGATGTAATACACTCGAATTTATTCCTTCAGATCAAACTAGAAACCAGAGTTTTTATCTGAAAGCCAGATGCTCACTACAACGCCCGGCTAATTTTTTTATTTATTTTAGAGATGAGGTCTTGCCAAGTTGTCCAGGTGGGTCTCGAACCCGCGGACCTGAGCCCGGCCTGTTGTCATTTCTTTAGCATTTTTGAGATAGGCGATCATTTAATTTATGAAAAGAATCATAGTTGTTATTTTTAAAATGTGTATAGTTTTATTTGCTCTTATGTTGTTTCATTAGCCATTGTGTATTGATATAATAATATTATTTTTCTCTTTTAGTCTGTGAATGTAGTGAATTATATTGAATTTTTTAAAATGTTGAACTAGCTTGCACCACAGGCATAACTTCCATTTTTTGTAAGTATATAACTCTTATTCTATATTACTCAATTTGATATGTCAGTGTGTAAAAAGTTTTGTGTCTAATTTTATGAGTGATCTTGGTTTGTATCTTTCTTTTGATGTTTTTTTCTGGTTTTGATATTAGGGTAATACTATTCTCATAGAATAAGTGGGGATGAGTCTTTGCTTTTCTATTTTGTGGAATATACTCTTATTGTA
>NW_007097267.1:0-714 GCF_000164805.1 Carlito syrichta
CTTCTCTGGCCTGAGACGAGTTGTCACATGCACGCCTCAATCATATTCTGCAGAATATGTGAGGAGACAGATTTCCACCAGTCTCTGTTCCATTCCCTCCTCTCCTGTTGCTCATCCTGCAAGCTGGGCCTCACCATGTTCTCAGCCTCATTACTTCCACAGCCTCATTACTCAGCCTTATTACTTCCACCCCCTAGGGGTCCCTTCTTGTACCATGACCTGGAAACCATGTTAAGACAGTACACTGAGAATAATCACAGGGCCCACCTTGTTAGTTTCCTGTCTCTCATGCATCACCATCCTGCCTTTGAAAATCAGTGTTCTGTTACATATTTTGAGTATTTTTTTTTTTGGTGGCTTTAGGGGGAGGCTAAATCCAGTGCTTAGTACTCCATCTTGACTGGATGTAGAAGTCTCTCCCTTTCTCTTTCATCTCTGCCCATTTTGTTTTGTCTCTTCTTTCTCCAGCCCAGGTCTGTTCCTCCCTTCTCCTGTTCCTCCACCTTCTTCCCTGCTTTCTTTCCAGACTACTGTTCACGCTTTGGTTTCCCTTTCCCACCACCTTGTAGTTCAAGCATCACCAGATTTGCATTTTCTGGAGAGATCTGTCTCACCCCAGTTGTGTCATTCATGTGTCCATCCATGACCCAGTCACCTGTGGCTGTTCATTTATTTGTTCATCAAACTTGGGCTGGGTGGACCAGGTGCTGAGGA
>NW_007097268.1:0-848 GCF_000164805.1 Carlito syrichta
GGTCTTTTTGCTCTACCCACCCTCTCTTTTCAGAAATTCAGAGGAAGAAATGATGTGTTGCTAAAGTAGATCACACACACACACACACACACACACACACACACACACGCATAGATTTATATAAAATCTTATTTCTAATTATAGACTACTTTAGGAACAGTCTGTAATTTGCTATGAAAGTCTGTGATAATAATTGACTAATTCAAAAGACCAAATGCTTTAACTTATATTTGTGAAAATGTCAACACAGTATAAGAAAGTGAGGGCAAGATCAGTTTCCAGAAGCATCCATCATGTCAAGCCCCAGCGCACCCAGGGTCTGCTTCTGAATCATCTTCTCTAAGTCCAGAGGGGAACCTTGGTCCTCAAGGCTCTCCTGTCATTTAAGTTACATCACCAGCCTCTTAGTCTGAGACTTGAGCCCTGGTTCTTCAACTAGCTTTCACCACCAGCTTTTCTTTCCCAAGAGACATAATAATAGCATTGCAGAAAGTGGCTTTGTGTATCAGATAGACTGGAATTAGAATCTACTACTTAGTAGCTGTGCTTGAGAAAGTAATTTTTCTTCAAAAATTTTAATTTTCTTTGTAAAGTGGGCATGACCATGGCTAACACATTGGGATTCTGTGAGCTAATGTATATAGAGTACCATGTGTGTTGCCAAAACATAATAGAAATGTCATAAATTGTTTATATTATTTTCTCTTTTTCCCACATTCTAAAATTGAGCAGGATCCAATATTAAATCCTCATATCTTCCTTTGTCAGTGTTCTGTACTGTGCAGACTAATGGTTTTCTGTGTATTTTTTACACATGCCCTCCATGAAAGAGCTTCCTTTTAATTTCC
>NW_007097269.1:0-1126 GCF_000164805.1 Carlito syrichta
ACAGAAGATACTTCCATGTGATTGTGGGATCCTCTGAGACTCTACCCCTTAGAAAAGCAGATGAAACTGATGAAATGCATCGGGCTTGGGAGCAGACTCCATATTAAATTGTAATGTTCATAGTAACAACTACAACTGCAGAAGACTGAGGGAGAGAGGAGGAGGCGAAAGACTGAAATTTCTGTAACTGACGCTCTGGGCAGAAAGAATAAACAAGGGGAAAAAAGATGTGTAAATACTGTTTGAAAATGGCAACCTGTTAATAATCATTGCATTCCTGAATACACAGGTAAATGATACCACCATTCCTTTCCTACTTATGCTAAGCAAACCCAAGAAGCACAAGAATTTCATGCCTCTTTGAGGAAAAAGAGACCGATTGATAGCTGAATCTATATCTAAAACAAATCCCTGGAGTTGCCACCAAGAGCTTACAGATTTGGAAATCATATTCTTTTCTCACTAAGAAAGAAAACAGAAATTCTTTGGTCAATTGGAAATTCTTAGTTACTCTAGAAAGAATCGTCCTTCTACATACATGTTGTTTTCTTTAAAGAAAAGAAAACCTAGTTATACATAAGCTTTTGGTCACAATTCAAAATATCTATTTGACATTTCTTCTCCCTGATGCCTTTTCTTTCAAGAAAATCACACACACACACACACACACACACACACACACACACACACACACACTCCAACAGGAGAGATATGCATTATATAATATATATTCTGTATGAATTAGAAGATTCTTCCTCCCTTTAGTTCACATAGCACAAAAAAACACATATTGACTTGCATGTTTTCTATCCATCGTTAGCCTTTATTTTAAAATTAGACAGCTGGCTTAACATTTTATGGAGAAAAGGTTAGAAGCCCTTAACAACAGTAGCAAATCAGTAAGAGCATTGTAAAATATAGAATCACAGTATCATTATCACAGAAATTCTCTAAAATGTCTCCTTTTAAATTGATTGTAAAGTAATACTATCAGTTATAAAAGTAAAACTATTTTGTCATCCATGTTTGGAAAAGTTCAAGTCCATTTGCATTCATGTAATCTCAAAGAAAACATGAAAAAAGGCCGTTACTACCCAAATGATCAATTTTTTTCTTTCTTCACAAA
>NW_007097270.1:0-1205 GCF_000164805.1 Carlito syrichta
ATCTCTTAGATAAGATCAAATGTATATACTACAGTATTCTTTATCTTGAGGGCACGTGACTATACATGTATATGCATGTAGCACACGTGTACATGTGTATTTGTTTTTGGAGGTGTTTTCTAAATAGGAAGAGGCAATGAACAACCATGTTGTTCTTTCAGACTTGATCCCCAAAACTTTTTCTTTCTTCTTTTTGTGGTGGAATCTAGGAAAGAAAATATTGTCATTAATAGAAGCTGTAATAATGACACATGAGTATAAGAACTTTCTACTTGAAAATTAATCTATGGGATTTTTGGTTGTGTCTATTACCAAAATCGCTACTCTTTAATCATAAAACACAAACAAGGAAATATGATCCTTGTCTGTCCCGCAGGTCTAGCTCATGTGAGAAAAAAAGTCTAATCAATAGTCTGCAAATGTGTACAAAAATATAATTAGAATGGATAAGACCTAGTATTCAATTGAAAAAGGCTGGCTATAAAAAACTTTGTCTATTTTAAAATACCGAAAAGAGTGGAATTAGAATACATTTTTCATAAAGAAATAACAAATGCTTGAGGTGATACACACCCCAAGTGCACTGATTTGATGATTAAACATTGTATGCCTGTATCCAACATCGCATGTGCCCCAATATTTATAAATCTATCATATAATTCATGTACCCATAAGTAAAAATAAAAAAATTAAAAATTGAGACCTATGTAAAATTCAATGTGGTCTAAACAATTGAAGAGTATTTACTCATTATTTAATAATTTGGGGGTATTGTTAAATTCTGAATTCTCAGGTTCTTAAAAATTATTTGTCCTTTAAATAATAATGTATTGACAATTTTAAATCAGTTATATTGAGAGATATCTGACAGATTGTTTCGTCAATTTTAATTGAACAATTTGGATTGTCACAAATGCATACAATGACGTAGCCACTAGAGAAATCATAATATACAATGTTCTAGCACCCTACATCCCTATCGCAGTCCATTTCTTCTTTCTAACGTTGGCTTCTGATATTCACTGATCTGTTTTGTGTCTTAATGATTTTGTCATTTAGAATTTTATGTAATTTAATTAAAAAGTTGTTTTTATGTCTGGCATCCTTTACTGAACTTACCACTTAAGGATCATTTGTGGGCCAGGATCAGTGGCTCAGCCTGTAATCTCAGCACTTTGGGAGGCCGAGGCGAGTGGATTGCCTGA
>NW_007097271.1:0-609 GCF_000164805.1 Carlito syrichta
GAGTTCTCCGGCGGCGGGTGGGGAACGTGAGGACCGTAGACTGGGGGGAGCTCGGCGGGTGCCAACATTTCAGGCCTGTTATGGGTTCTCTCGGATGGTAGCCGATACCCAGTTTTCCTTTTCCCGTCCTCTTCACGATGAAGTGGAGCAGACCACCACCCAATCACCTCATTACCTGCCCCCGTCAAAGGAAAGGTTTAAAAGGCATTCGACGTCACAGAGCAGTCAACACGCTTTGCCGGGCTCTCATCTGACCATGAGGCTTCTCGAGCCATGGCCGCCACGTTTCCTAACTCTGAGCCCCTCCCCTTCCTCGGGGAGGCGGATCGCCTCTCTCTTCTGTCTAATTGACTTTCTAAACAACTATATCATCCCATCTAACTTCCGTACAGTCCTTTGTGTCTCTCGAGAGTCACCGGATGGCACACCGCACCCGGGTGGGTCTGACCTACCATCCGGGAGGCTCCGACAAGGATCCCTCACCTAAGATTTTCAGCGGTCCCACCGAGACGCCGGTACCTAACAGACGAGCGTATCCACCTGTGAGGAAAAGTGACTCCATGTGTCAGTCATCAAAATGGGATTTTTTTTTTTTTTTTTTTCAAGTCG
>NW_007097272.1:0-800 GCF_000164805.1 Carlito syrichta
GGGTGCAAGCAAACCATGACACCATCCATGACCATCCGTCAACCCCTTGACCACCTGTATTCTGTCCACCCAGGCAACACCAGAGCTCACTCACTGGGCCTACATTCATTGCTGACACTGCAATATGCCCTTTATCTTTGGGCCAAAAGTTCATAGAAGAAGTTCTGGAGTTTCTCCTCTTCACTATTAAACAAAAATGAAAATATGTCACATGTAGAATGATCTGTATCTATATATGATACAGATATACTGTATGCTAAAGCTTTTCAATTTTGCTTATTATAAGTTAAATTTGCCACCTTGATGCAGTTTATTCATCTATAAAAATAAACCTCGAGTTTGTCTGACTTTATATACAGACTAGATAAGAGTCTCACATTTGAAGAAAGCACATTTGAGACAACCAGCACATTTGAGACAACCCTGGGTCCCAAGTGACACTCCCTTTCTCCCCATTTATTCTAAGGTGGTCAATAAACTGACTGAATACTTTTCTAAGCAAAGGAGGCAGCATGTTGCTCCTGCTGTATGCAGTAGGTGTGCCAACACCACCATCTTGACATCGTTTCTGGCATGCATGTTTCAAGGCTGTCAACCAAGTCCCATATTCTAGGTTTTGTAGGAGAGGAAATCCACAGTGGTTCAGCCCATCATGCAAATATATGTGGGCCCCAAGGCTTATGATGTATGCATTGGTTAAGCCAAGAAACAGTTGCCATGAAGCCAGAACATGTGAACCAACTCCTGCCTCTCATCAGCTGCTAACTACAACAGCACACGCATCACCACTCTGGCCATGA
>NW_007097273.1:0-723 GCF_000164805.1 Carlito syrichta
ATCAACATTGTGAAGATGTCCATCTTACCTAAGGCAATCTACAAATTCAATGCAATACCCATCAAATTACCAGCAACATTCTTCTCAGACCTAGAAAAAACAACACAGCAATTCATATGGCAACACAAACGTCCAAGAATAGCCAGAACAATCCTCAGCAAAAAAAAAAAAAAAAAAAAAAGCAGGGGGTATCACAACACCAGACTTCAAACTTTACTACAAAGCTACAATCATCAAAACAGCTTGGTATTGGTACAGGAACAGGCATATAGATCAATGGAATAGAATTGAGATTCCAAAAGCAAAACCTCGATTTCTCAACCAACTCATCTTCGACAAAGCCTCCACCACCTACCACTGGGGAGAGGAGAACCTATTCATTAAATGGTGCTGGGAAAACTGGCTGACCACATGCAGAAGATTGAAACGGGACCCCTATCTATCCCCATGCACAAAGGTGAACTCCAAATGGATCAGAGACCTAAATGTAAAACCTCAAACCATAAGAACCTTAGAAAATGAAGGACATACCCTCATGGAAATCAGAACTGGTATCCAATTCCTGAACAAAACCCGAAACCCACAGGTCATAAGAGGGAAGATAGACAAGTGGGACCTAATTAAACTGACAAGCTTCTGCAAAACCAAAGAAACCATCAAGAGAGCAGGGAGACAGCCCATAGACTGGGAAAAAGTATTTGCCAACACCAGGTCTGACAAAGG
>NW_007097274.1:0-701 GCF_000164805.1 Carlito syrichta
GCTGAGGACTCTGTCTGATGAGATAACTGAGGCTTTATGGAGCAAGGATGAATTACATACCTGATCTACGGTGGAGCTGGCACTTGAGCCTAGGAGCCATTGGGGTTTGGTGGGGTCAAGGGCTTGGTGTTGATCAGCCTAGAACCAGCACCCCAGAGAATACAAATGGAGAAGGGAGGTTCTCCTCGACTAGCTTGAGATGCTGCCCCAAAGTTTGGGAAATGGATTTTGAACACACAAGGTGACAGGTGTCCACTGTAGCTTTACCAAAACATTCCTCAATTAAGCCTGAGGTAAGTTCCTGTTCAGGTCCTGTCACTGGGATTCTTACCCTGCCCAGCTGTCCTCACCAACCTGCAACCCAGTGTTGACTCCAGTGGCCGTGGCCCAGTCTTTCATCAAAGGGATTGGCCTCTTCCTTGGCCTCATGGGGCCTCCATGGCTTCTCAGATTTGCAATGTGGCAGGGTGTGTTCTGTGCCACTGAAAAGTGAAATCAGGTCATAAGGTGGCAGGCCCTGCCCCTGGTTAAAGAGGTCCTGTTGTGGGGTAGCAGCCACTCCCCAATCATCCTGGCAGCTATCCCAGCAGTGTGCCTGCTCAGATGTGTGCTGGGAGCTTTCCCAAGCCTGGCTTGCATTTCACCTTTGTCTGTTTTAAGGTGTGATTGTCTGGTTTGAGTCATTCTTGCCCTTCTGGGGA
>NW_007097275.1:0-745 GCF_000164805.1 Carlito syrichta
GGAGGTCAATTTTTAGAGCTTTTAGGAATCGCCACACTGCTTTCCACAGAGGTTGCACTAGTTTACACTCCCACCAACAGTGTAGAAGTGTTCCCTTTTCTCCACACCCTCTCCAGCAGCTGTTATTTTTTGAGTTGTTGATAATTGCCATTCTGACTAGAGTTAGGTGGTATCTCAGTGTGGTTTTGATTTGCATCTCCCTGATGATTAGTGAGGTTGAACATTTCTTCATGTGTCTGTTGGCTGCTCAGATGTCTTCCTTTGTGAAGTGTCTGTTCATATCTTTTGCCCATTTTATAATGGGGTTGTTGGTTTTCTTCTTTTCAGTATGTTTCAGTTCCTTGTAGATCCAGGATGTTAATCCTTTGTCAGACCTAGAGTTGGCAAATGCTTTTTCCCAGTTTGTAGGCTGTCTCCCTGCTCTCTTGATGGTTTCTTTGGCTTTGCAGAAGCTTGTCAGTTTAATAACATCCCATTTGTCTATCTTCTCTCTTATGACCTGTGGGTTTCGGGTTTTGTTCAGGAATTGGATTCCAGTTCCTATTTCCATGAGAGTATTTCCTTCCTTTTCTAAGGTTCTTATGGTTTGAGGTTTTACATTTAGGTCTCTGATCCATTTGGAGTTAACCTTTGTGCATGGGGATAGATAGGGGTCCTGTTTCAATCTTCTGCATGTGGCCAGCCAGTTTTCCCGCACCATTTACTGAATAAGTTCTCCTCTCCCCAGTGGTAAGTGGTGGGGGCT
>NW_007097275.1:2248-3043 GCF_000164805.1 Carlito syrichta
CATCTTTTGTGTTTCTGATATGCTATTTGGTTTTTTCTCATTTTTCTTGGTCAGTCTAGCTAGGGGACCATCAATCTTGTTTACCCTTTCGAAGAACCAGCTTTTTGTTTCATTGATTTTTTGTATTATCTTTTTGTCTTCTATGTCCTGGATTTGGGCTTTTATTTTGGTGATCTGGATTCTTCTGCTGAAATTAGGGTTTTTGTGGTCTTGCTTTTCCAGCTTCTTTAGGTGGCTTGTTAGGTTGTGAATTTCTGTTCCTTCCATTTTCTTCATGTGTGTTTGTAGGGATATAAATTCCCCTCTTACTACAGCTTTCAGGGCATCCCAGAGATTTTGGTAAGATGTTTCTTCATTTTCATTTGTTTCCAGGTATCTTTTGATCCCTGTTTTGATTTCGTCATTGACCCAGAAGTTGTTTAGCATCATGCTGTTTAGTGTCCATGTCTTTGTGGGTTTTGGGGGGACTTTGTTGGTGTCAATGTTTATTTTTATTCCACTGTGGTCCGAGAAAGGTGTTTGGTAGAATTTCGGTCCTTTTAAATTTGCTTATGCTTGATTTATGGCCGAGTATGTGGTCGATCTTAGAATATGTTCCATGTGGTGATGAGTAGAATGTGTATTCTGTGGTCTTTGGATGGAGTGTTCTGTAGGTATCAATTAAGTCCATTTGGTCCAAAGTCACATTGAGGTTCCGGATCTCCTTGCTGATTTTTTGTCCTGATGATCTGTCTAGGGTTGTGAGTGGGGTATTGAAGTCCCCAGTTATGATAGTGTTAGAGTCGATATCTTCTT
>NW_007097276.1:0-674 GCF_000164805.1 Carlito syrichta
AAACAAAAGGGGGAGGGTTAACATGGAAACCTCACACATCTATTTACATATCCCTGAAACTATTAAGAATGATTATGAAAAAGACTCAGAAGAACGAAAGAACAAAAACCAGCAACAACATCAAAAGATAAACTTTCAATCACTCACATACAAATAAACAGAAAATGACGAATAAAAGCAGAAAGAAACAAAAAAGAAAAGGAAAAGAAAAAAATTGGGGGGGGAAGATGCAGATCAAACCCTCACTAACACATTTATGCACAACGAAAAAATGTTTTTAAAAGAGATGAACTAACAAGAAGAGTTAAATTTTTTAAATTAAAAAGTAATTGAAAATTTAAAAAGCAAAAACCAAACAACAACAACAAAAAAAACCCCTGCCCTCTTGTGGCAGGCGCTGTAATTTTTCCTCTAATCAGGTCTGTCCTGCAGAGCCACCTCTTTTTCACTCTTCTCAGGGAATAATGCAGGGAAGGACGAGGGACAGTGTAGGTGGGTGGGGCTGCAGGCCTCCCCTCCCACTCTCCTATGGTCAGGGAGATCTCTGGTGGGGAGGTACAGGACTGTCTCTTCCCCAGGTATGAACTCTTACTGGGGTGTCACAGTCAGACCTATCCTGGAATGGAGTTCTCCTATTGTGACTGATGTCCAGGCTCCACCTGTGTTTGTCCCTC
>NW_007097277.1:0-732 GCF_000164805.1 Carlito syrichta
TCAATACTCTTACCATGGTCCCTCAGAGACTCAGACACAGAGCTGAGGTGGTCATAGGGTCTTCTGACTCCCCATCCCTGAACGTTGCAAATGTGATAAATCAGCCTCGTGCGAGGCCCTTGCTCGTGCCTGACATCTGGACACTAGGCCTCACCAGAAGACTCTCCGTTCTCCACCTCTAGATAGCACCTCTGGCCTTCCTGATTTCTGGTCAGTGGGTCAAGGATATTAAGTTGCATCTGTTTTAGAACCTCCTAACCGTGCCCATGCTACTGTGTTGTTCTGGGTACTTCCTATTTAACAGTATTTCCTTTGGGGATGGGCTTTCGTGGCTGGCACTCTCCTGTGGGAGGGACCAGTGGACACTGGCCCGAGTCCAAGCAGCATAAAGCAACAGGCAAAACTCTTTCAATTGAGCTGTGTTTCCATGGTTGGTGGTCCACCCATGACTGCAGAGGCTGTCTTTTCAAGGGGCTATGCGATTGTTGATGCCATCTGCCCCCCTGCTTTTGAGGCCGAACAAGGACAGGACTCTGCTTTGCTCATGTATTTAACCACCAGATTTTGCAGCGACGGTCCATCTAGAGCCACTCTACAGACCACAACCTTTAAAAACTTACTAAATAGGCAATGTTTTACCATTAGTCTCGCTTTGGACAATAGATGCCAGTCCGCTGTTCATCCACATATGACAAGACACGAGAGTGCCGATTGCACACTTGCTTCATTATA
>NW_007097278.1:0-900 GCF_000164805.1 Carlito syrichta
CGAGGCAAGTCCTTCTCAGGGATTTCTGCTTCCATCTCATGGACTGGAAATATGAAACTTGGCCACCCTATATGCAATGGAATTAGAGGGTCTGAGTATCTCACTTTCCAGCTGCTATAGAAGCATTTTTGACTAAAATTGTATTTATTAGAATAAATCATGTCTTGATATGCCTGCGGTAGTCCTGGTTTACACTGGGAACACTCACATAATCATTCACAGGGTTCCTTTTAGCCTCCAATGCCTCAGGATGATAAATTATGTGGCTAAACTTTCTGTAATAGAGCTGGAAATGGAAGTGTTGAGCAAACCAAACTTTAGTATCTGTTGTACTCCAGCAACCAAAATCACTGAAAATCACTGTAAATCTCAATTTACAGTCTTTCATGAAAACACCAAGGAGTGTAAATTTATAACACTCCCAACTTCTTTCAAATTTTCCATGTCATTTCTCTTGCTGTCAGTATATCTCACATGCATGACTGATGCCCTGAAGTGCTTCTCCTCTTCCAATGTAAGATTAAGAAAAATCCTCTTTCTAACTCTGTCCATTTAGCTTTCCTTCTCTCCTCTCCCATCCTCTGTCTGTCCCAAGCCTTTGTCCTGGAGTTCACTTGGAATTCTATGCTCACTTTAATGTTCCCCTTGCCCTACTCCACAGAAAAGTGGACTCTGCTGCATCTCTCATCCCCACCTCCCAATGAAAAAGCATTATCAGCTGAGCTTGGTGGCTCAACCTGTAATCCCATGCCTTGGGAGGCTGAGGTGAGTGGATTGCCTGAGCCCACGGGTTCGAGACCTGCCTGGGCAACTTGGCCAGACCTCATCTCTACAATAAATAAAAAAAATCACCCAGGCTTGGTAGCGCGTGCCTGTAATTCTGGCTACTTGGAACGCTGA
>NW_007097279.1:0-762 GCF_000164805.1 Carlito syrichta
GGACTTAAAAGACTTTTTCCCGAGAGATGTCTGGAAATGTTCCCACCCTGAAACAGTCCCCAAAGGTGCCCACACCACCCAGATCCATTACATGTGTAAAAGGCGGGCCCTTACAACTCCTCAGTTTCCTAAATACAAATACTTCTATGTATGCCCTGGCCATGATCAGGATAAAACCTGTAAAGATGCCACTGAATACTATTGCCCCAGCTGGTCTTGTGTCTCCACAGGAGACATAACATGGCAACCTGCCAAATTCCATGATTTAATTAAGATGCAAAGACTAACCCCTATTTCTGAACAGTCACCTTGCTTTACTTTTGAAATCTGCAATCCCGTAACTATAAGCTTCACTGAGAAAGGGAAGAAAGCTCAAGGTTGGGATATAGGAAAAACATGGGGAATCCGGTTATATGACCCAATACACTCAGGATGGAAGAATTCAGGTAACTTCTTTATGATTAGACTATCCATCCGGGCCCCCAGTCAGAAAACCAAAACCCTTGATATGGGACCCAACCCTGTTATAGCACCTAAACTTAAACCAAAAGTTAAACCTAAGCCCACAACCACTACACCAATACTCTCGACTGCGACTTATACCAGTTCTGATACCACTGCAGTCACCTCAGACCCCACTAGGGTCTCTTACTCTACCAGGGTCACTACAGTTATTCCTAACCCTCCCCTACGCCCATCGGGTCCCGATCAACATCCTCTCTGGCACTTGCTATCAAGCTTACCTGTTACTTAATGCAACCC
>NW_007097280.1:0-619 GCF_000164805.1 Carlito syrichta
GTTCCATGTGGTGATGAGTAGAATGTATATTCTGTGGTCTTTGGATGGAGTGTTCTGTAAGTATCAATTAAGTCCATTTGGTCCAAAGTCACATTGAGGTTCCGGATCTCCTTGCTGATGCTTTGTCCTGATGATCTGTCTAGGATTGTGAGTGGTGTATTAAAGTCCCCAGTTATGATGGTGTTAGAGTCAATATTTTTCTTTGGTTTTCTTAGAAGTTGCTTCATGAAAGTTGGCGCACCTATGTTGGGTGCATATATGTTTAGGATAGATATTTCTTGTTGATGGATTGAGCCTTTTATCATTATGTAGTGGCCTTCTATATCTTTTTTGATTTTTAATAGCTTGAAGGGTATTTTGTCTGAAATTAAGATTGCTACTCCTCCTTTCTTTTGTATTCCGTTCGCCTGAAAGTTTGTTTCCCATCCTCTTACTTTGAGTCTGTGGGTGTCCTTTCTAGTGAGGTGAGTCTCTTGAAGGCAATAGATTGTTGCCTGATGATATTTTATCCATTTTGCCATTCTATGTCTTTTCAGTGGTACATTTTAGTCCATTCACATTTACGCTAATAATTGAAATGCAAGAGTTGATCCCTGTCATATGGTTCTTACAGAGTTGT
>NW_007097281.1:0-803 GCF_000164805.1 Carlito syrichta
CTGTCGCCCAGACTGGAGTGCAGTGGCCGCTCCCGGCCACCGCAGCCTCGATCTGCTGGGCTCCGGCGATCCTTCCGCCTCAGCCTTCCGAGTAGCCGGAATTACAGGTGCACGCTACCATGCCCGGCTAATTTTTTTATTTATTGTTGAGATGAGATCTCGCCTGCCCAGGTGGGTCTCGAACCCGCGGACTCAGGCATTCCACTCACCTCAGCCTCCCAAAGCGCGGGATTACAGGCTGAGTCACCGAGTCCGGCTGAGAAGCAATCTATTTAATGATCCCCCCATTCTTGGCATTGAGTAGGTTTGGGATTTTTTCCATTGTTTGAATTAATGATGTTGTTGGTAGCCATGCACTTTAATCTTTGTCTAAGGCTTCAATTAGGATGGATCTCTGAAAATGAAATTCATGGACACAGGGCCTACACTTTGTTTAAAGCCTTTTGATAACTGTGGCCAATTGAGAGCCCCCAAATTTATACTAACAGACATATGACAGTCCATTGGTTTATGAAAATTCCTTTTCTCCATGTGCTCACCAATATTGAATGATTTAGTGGAAAAGAAAGCAAAAATAATTTGCAAACATATATTTGATAAGTTTAAAATGTCACAAGTTTCATTAGTGTTTATTGAGTTGGAGTCTCACTCTGTCACCCAGACTGGAGTGCAGTGGCCGCTCCTGGCCACCGCAGCCTTGACCTGCTGGGCTCCGGCGATCCTTCCACCTCAGCCTTCCAGTAGCCGGAATTACAGGCATGCGCTACCACGCCGGGCTGATTTTTGATTTATTGTAGAGATGA
>NW_007097282.1:0-1240 GCF_000164805.1 Carlito syrichta
ATTATTTAAATAATCTTACCAAGATCTAATATGATTAAATCAAAATTATATACTCTAAAAACTTAGGGTTTATTTATATTTTACTACTACTATGGATAGATGTATAATAACTCTAAAAAACAGATTTGCAAGTGGTAGGACTAACGCAATATTTTAAAAACTTGAGTGCTTAATATGTATTTTTGCCTACATGTGAATGCTTAACGCCAGTCCATATGCAAACGGCAATGGAGCTATCTGTAGTCAAAGGCAGTCAAAGCCAACATTCTCTGCAAAACACATTCTAAAACAGCAATCGATCGAAGCCTCACATTGTTCAATCTTGCAAATCCTTGGAAAATGTTGGTGTTAATTATAGCAGCGAATATTTACATGAAGGTAGAAAACATTTTGGAATCAAAATAGGCTAGGCCCTTTTCTAAGTACCAGATGTATGTTAAGACATTCAATTTCACAATAGCTCAGTTAGGTAGACATTTTTTATTTATAGATGAGAGAACTGAGACACTGATACATTAATTCTCTATACCAGGCTACTCCCAGCTAAACAGAGTTGGAATTCAAGCCCACATCCTCCTAATTCCAGCGTTTTACCATCACAATATACTATCTTGTATCAAATGATACACACGTCCTCAGAGAGTAACTTAGTAGAACTGCTAAAATACAAAAGGGTTGGGAGTCCAACTTATTGAATCTAGTCTACTTTTAGTCATTTTTCTTACAAAAGAATCCACAGTCCATCCTGCATGTTCAATGAAGCAATATATGAAATTATAACAACAATAAAAAAAGAGGCACTAAGAGGCAATTGGTTAAATAAGTGATACATACATACCATAGAATAATACACAGTCATTACAGAAAACAAGGTAAGAAACAAAAAAATTTATACTGACATTGAGAGATGTCTATGAGAAAATAATAAGTAAAAGCAATCATTTTGAAAGACAATATGTAAATAGGAATCCTATAATCCTATATTTAAGTTTATGTGGTATACATATACACTCATCCATAAAATGCCACCCACGTCCAGACCATGTGACAATAGTCAGTTAACAATTGTTATCCTGGAGACTGGCAGAAAATGTCAAAGGAGGAAATTTCATACTTTTTTATGCTTTTGTATTTAGAAGCACAAATTACATTATGAATTTCTATATGCTCTATAAATTTATAGGCCATTCTTATATAAACTATATATTAAAATCAGCTCAAAAACAAAGCAAAATGCATG
>NW_007097283.1:0-788 GCF_000164805.1 Carlito syrichta
CAGGGAGTCACAGAAACCTGCAAAGGCAGTAGGCCAACAACTCCAAATTAATTTCATTACTGAATTAAATAAATACAACTACACTAATGTAAAATATTATTTTTCATTTAAGCTAATGCTTTAAACAGTATGTATCGTGTTTTTAAGACAGAGCTTTAACTATATTAGTTTGCAACAATTTAGCACAGAGAACGGATCTATGAAATTAATTCTTTAGAAAGCAGAGTCCCTAACCCCAAATTACAAGGAGGCTCCCCAAATGTTACAACTATGCTCATTTTCTTTTGCTAAGACTACACAAATGAGATGTATATAACAAAGACTTATTGATATAAAGACTCTTGCTTGTAAGACAGTTGAACCAATATTACTAAATAAGACAGTACATGAGTAATTTCATCTAGATTTATACAACACCTTGAACATTATTGTCAACCCCAGGTATTTCGACAAAGCTTCTATGTAAAGACATAACCTTGACTAAATTAAAATCAGAGTTCTCTACTGCTTAACTTTAATGAAACACTGTCATGTCTACTGACTTAAACAAAAAATTCAGTTTCATCCTCTTTAATGCAAATTACCGGCAATTTGGTCCAATATTTTCCCTAAGATTTCTTTCAGCTAGTTAAAGAATGGAACTGAATTCTAAATTAGGATTTTCATTTAAATTCAGATTACATTTTTAAAATGGAAGCTAATTTTTTTTTTGAAATTAGAAAAAAATGTTATTTTGGATCTAAACGGGTTTTCCTAAATACAGTCTAGCACTCTAAAACAAATGGATA
>NW_007097284.1:0-714 GCF_000164805.1 Carlito syrichta
CATTTTTAGTAAAATATTACTGTATTTTATTGTAATTTACCTGGAAAACCTTACATTATAATTTTGCATGAAATTATTAAATATTGTGGATATCCTAGTTGTCAACATTTGCAGATCTTCTAATTTAGTGTCTGAACATTTTAATGATAAGCACAGCTCACATGTCATATCTAATAAGGCTGCTTTCCAGTCCAAAGAATGTCAGTATATGCAAAATAACTGAACATTTTCTTGTGTTTTATTATAACATGGGAAAAATGAAAATGTTGATAGTAATAATAAGAACTGTGAAACAAAAACCATACAATTGAAATAGAAATCATTAGGAATGTAGAAAGCAGTATTCTCTTGGTTCCAATCAGATGCTCACTTGGCTTAAGCTGTTAACAGCATTCATTGAACAGTGAATGCAATCATCTTGTATAAAACCCTGTAATTAGACTATCAAAGATTATATCTGCAGTGTAAAGGGTAAGTAAAAAATTTATTCTCTCAGAATAATATGTAAAATTATTGTTTGTGCTTTACATACATATGTGTAGATATATGTGTGTATATATGTATGTGTGCATATGTCTCTCTTTCCCACAGATCGAAAAGTTTGAAAGTTGAGCTTTGTAAAGTCTAAACAAGCAAAGTGAGCAAGAGCATCACCACGTGGTAGAATACTGAAAGTGAAAATGTATGCACCTCATACTCTATCAGAGACTCTTC
>NW_007097285.1:0-663 GCF_000164805.1 Carlito syrichta
CTACCTTCAGTAGGATTGGTATCAACTCCTCCTTGAATGTCTTGTAGAATTCTGCTGGAAAGCCATCTGGACCAGGGCTTTTTTTTGTAGGAAGTTTTCTTATTACGTGGTCGATTTCCTTGATTGTTATTGGTCTATTTAGGGTCTCAATTTCTTCTTGTTCCAACCTAGGTAGGTTGTGTGATGTCATAAAGTCTTCCATTTCCTTCTGGTTTTCAAGTTTGTTTCCATACAAGTGTACGTAGTAGTCTCTAATGATCTTTTGTATTTCTTCAGGGTCAGATGTGACTTCATCTTTTGTGTTTCTGATTATGCTTATTTGGTTTTTTTCTCGTTTTTTCTTGGTCAGTCTAGCTAGGGGACCATCAATCTTGTTTACCCTTTTGAAGAACCAGCTTTTTGTTTCATTGATTTTTTCTATTATCTTTTTGTCTTCTATGTCCTGGATTTGGGCTTTTATTTTGGTGATCTGGATTCTTCTGCTGAAATTAGGATATTTGTGGTCTTGCTTTTCCAACTTCTTTAAGTGGCTTGTTAGGTTGTCAATTTCTGTTCCTTCCATTTTCCTCATGTGCGTTTGTACTAGATATAAATTCACCTCTTATTACAGCTTTTAGGGCATCCCACAGATTTTGGTAAGATGTTTCTTTATTTTCATTTGCT
>NW_007097286.1:0-781 GCF_000164805.1 Carlito syrichta
CTCCATCTTACCTAAGGCAATCTACAGATTTAATGCAGTACCCATCAAATTACCAGCAACATTCTTCTCAGATCTAGAAAAAACAACACAGGAATTCATATGGAAACACAAACGACCAAAAATGGCCAGAACAATCTTCAGAAAAAAAAAGAAAGAAAAAGCAGGTGGTATCACATTACCAGATTTCAAAGTTTACTATAAAGCTACAATCATCAAAACAGCTTGGTATTGGTTAGGAACAGGCCCATAGATCAATGGAATAGAATTGAGATTCCAGAAGCAAAACCTCAATTTCTCAACCAACTCATCTTCGACAAAGCCTTCACCACCTACCACTGGGGAGAGTAGAACCTATTCAGTAGATGGTGCTGGGAAAAACTGACTGACCACATGCAGAAGATTGAAACAGGACCCCTATCTATCCCCATACACAAAAATTAATTGTAAATGGATCAGAGACCTAAATGTAAAACCTCAAACCATAAGAACCTTAGAAAATGAAGGACATACCCTCATGGAAATTAGAACTGGCATCCAATTTCTGAAAAAAACCCGAAATCCATAGGCCATAAGAGATAAGATAGACAAGTGGGACCTCATTAATTGACAAGCTTCTGAAAAAGCCAAAGAAACCATCAAGAGAGCAGGAAGACAGCCTACAGACTGGGAAAAAGTATTTGCCAACTCCAGGTCTGACAAAGGCTTAACATTTTGGATCTACAAGGAACTCAAACGTGTTGAAAAGGAAAAAAACAAACAGCCCCATTATAAAATGGGCAAA
>NW_007097286.1:1407-16155 GCF_000164805.1 Carlito syrichta
ACACCTCTTATCAACAAGGGTGCCTGAACGAAGCATATTTGTATACCTAACCCTTAACTGTACCCCACAATATCATAATAAAAAATATTGTTTATATAAAAAAAGAAATAACATGAACTGGTGTGTTACAGTAGCAGTAATAATGGAGGTTCCTGTGAGGTGAATAGAAGACAAACATAGAAGCAGGGAGACCAGTTAGAAAGCTATTGCAATTGAGTGATAATGGTGGTTTGTATATGCATGGTAGAGAAAGAGATGAAGAGATATGGGCATAATTCTTGTATATTTTGAAAACGGAGCTTAAACAACTTGCTTTGTGTACTGGAGGGTGGTGTATGTGAGAATGGTGTCAGAAAGAGAACAATCAAGATGGGGAAGACCGACGGAAAAAAAGTAACTTACAAGTAAGTAACGGTATCCTTTGAATTAATATATCCATTTGAAATAACATAATACCAATTGCGGTGGATTCCAAAGCCTCATCTTCTCTTACAATAAACAGTTAACTGCAATTTGACAGAATTTCATTTTGTATCTCAACCTCAGTTTTATACTGAAAGATGTCATTATCTAAATGTTCAGATTAATTTGCCCATTTCCTCTGTGCTTCTTCAAAAAATGGAGAGTGTAGTGGCCAGTACTGCTTAGTGTCCAATGGAAATCAACTTTCCATGCCTTTCTCAATTGGAAGCAGAGTCCTCAGGCATGTTTCTACCTTCCTTCAATCTCTGAGCTCTCAAAGGTCTTCTGGCTGCATGATATTAATAAATTAGTGAGCAAACTTTTCTAACCTGCTTAATTATGAATTTCTCCCAAAGAGGACCAGTTCTTAATCCTACGTGGCCCAAAACAACACCAAATTCGGGCCACATTAGGTAATTCTAAATGCAATTCCACCGAGATAGGAATATCCTCTGATATCTCTTTTTGACTTTCTGGACTTTATGCTTTTCTCACTGACACTACTGGAGATTTTTTAAAAATGTTTAACAGCTTTATTAAGATGTAATTTGCATAATATACAATGCACCTTAGTATAATTAGTCTATTCAGAATCATGCATCCATTACAATTAATTATTTTTTATTGTTACCCTGGAAAGAAAACATGCTCCCCTCTGCTGCAGATCCTGAACTAGCAAGAGGGCACGGGGCCCACGCGCACCTAAGTCCCATGGGAAGGAGGCATATCAGCACCCACAGACTCCCAGTCTGGCACGGTGTTGCCACTGGGCGAGGGGGCAAGTGCGGCTCGGGCCACGAGGTGGCTGGGTGTGCAGTGAGGCTAGAAGTCAAACACGTCTCTCTTCACCCAATTCCTGCTAGGACCTAATCCCTAGCTTCCCAGACCCTGCCTAGCGCCTTCGCCTGTTGGCTCTGACTCGAATCCTTTCCAGACGTTGGGCCGCTCCGTTGCTGCAAAAAGCCAAGGGGGTCGTAGAAGGTATACGGGAGGAGGGGCCAGTCAGTGCACTCTTTTCTCCTGGCCAAGATCTGGCAGGATTGCGGTAGCCTTGAAGAGAGACCGAGTGAGCCTTTGTTGCAGGGCAGAGAGGACGCCAAGGGGTGGGGCTGCGCGCCAAGGAGGCTGATAGCTGGAAACCCCGGTCCCAAGTGGGCGGGGCGAAGGTGGATCTTCGCTTCTCTCCGCGCCCTGCTTCCGTGATTTCCGCCCCGTGGTCGCCAGAGCCGGAGCCGGTGAGCACGTGCCGCAGCCCCTGCCCGGCGCCAGCGCCCACGCCCTGCCCTTCGCGGAGCCGTTCTCCCCACGGCCGCAGGGAGACTTCGGCCAGCTCTGCGGACGCCGCCGCCGCCTAGCTCTCCTCCTCCTGTCGGCGTGCGGGGGCCGCGCTCGGTGGGCGGCGGGGCCCGGGTTGCAGCGGAGCGCCAGGCGCGGCGCCGCCTTATTCCTGGGCCGCGGTGCGCAGTGACGGGTGCCGCGTCGCGCTGAGAATCCACCTCAGCCGCCGCGATGCCCATCATGCGGAGGACAGCGTCGGAAATCCACTTCTGCGCCCAGGGTGAGTGACGACCACGGCTCAGGGCTGTGCGGGCGGCTCGAGGTTGTCCTGGGGTCGAGCGGAGTGTGTGTGTGTGTGTGTGTGTGTGTACGTGTATCCGGGAAGCAGTCTCTCGCTTTTGGAGAGACCCGGTCCCACCTCCGCCCCGTGCAGTCTGCAGTCGCGCCCGACCCTCAGCGGACCCTCCCCCCGCGCTGCCTCTAATGCGTTCGCAGACCCCTTCCAGGATCCAGGCACTGAATCCGGAGCCCCAAGGCTTGCTTGGCGCGTGAAGATCAGGTCCCATTCACAGAGCGCACTCGCCCTGCCCACCTCCCTTCCCCCATAGCGCAAAGCTCAAGGTCCTTCCCACCCTCACAGATCTCCCACCCTGGGGAACAAATCCCTAGCCCGCCCCTGCCTCCGGCGCCCCCTTTTGGCAGCCCCCTGAGGCACGAGTGCGTCCTTTCCAGGCTGCAGGAGACTTTGCCCCATAGCCCTTGCGCCGCAGAGCGCGAAGAGATTGGAGATGGGTGGGAGCGGGGTGGGCGCCCTGCGCCGCCGCTTCTGCAGTGCCATCTGCAGCAAGCTCACCTGGGTGCGTCTGAGGTTTCGATTTTTGGGTTTCCTTTTGCCTGAAACGCTCACTTTGGCCAACTAAGCGGACTTCTTAGCCGGGCGGAAGCTGTTTTCTTTGCTGCAGCCGGGCCAGCTGCTGCATGCACTTGCTGGCACCAAGCAACAGATGCCCAAGGCTGGCAACAAGTCGTTTCTCAGAGGACCCAGCCTCTTCATCTTATCCTAGGAGTCCCCCGCAGCCTACTTGCCAAGTAAATAGGCCTTGCTCTTGCTCAGGGCAAAGCCAAGACTGTACATGTCTCGAGGTGTTTTTTGTTTTTGTAGTTGTTTGTTTGTATTTCTCTCCCATAAATCTGAACTTGAATCCTGCAAAGGGTGGAATGGCATTGGATTTGAAAAATCTATCTTGCAATCATCACAGATTCCCATTCTTACCCTAAACCCCCACTCTTTAAGGTGATACAGGTAATAAAGTGATTTTAGGGGAAAAAAAGACATAGACATTAGAATAGGACTTCTTAGCCAGGCGGAAGCTGTTAGAATAGGATTCCAGGGATTGAGACACTGAGACAGATCATTTTATTTTTTTCCCTAGAATCTCCATGTTAAAAAAAGGAGGGTCTCTGGGCGCTAATATATAGAATTTTCTGATTCCAGTGCCTAGAAAATAAATTAAATGAAACTGCTGCAGGCAGATGGCAACACAAGAGTTGAGACTGACTGGAGTGCAGCACAGGAATTGAGTGCATACTTATTGTCATTTGTAATGTACCAAAAATACTTTAGGACATTGCAGTTTTAGATACATAGTTGAATAGATAATATTATTATTAAAATATTGCATACTGTAAAGAAAATCTTCTTTTCACACTTCTGAGTGAAATGAGTCATACAGGTAATGAAAACATAATGGTAATAGTTGATGTTCTTTCAAATAATTGCAACTGATGGATCATATATTGTGAGAAATAGAGATAAGAGAGAAAATCTAAAACCATGCAAAACCTGTGATGTGTGAGAGGATTTCATGAGCATTGAAAGGCTGCAGTATTATTTTTGATTGGCATATGGTTTTTCAAAGCACTTTCACAAAGATTACCTTATGGAACCCTTCAACCCTCCTGCAGGAAGATGGTTGAGGAAACTGTGGCCCAGAATGGTTTAATAACTTGGGCAAGATGGAACAACTTGTCCAGTGACATATTTGAATTGAGAGCTCTGGGAAGACAAGGAGCTGCTTCTCATTTCTTTTCTGTATGCACTGTGCTTCCAGCAGTGTCAGGACATAGTGGGCCTTGGTGAAGGACCCATCCCTCCTATATTGCTTGATTTCAGTGTGTTATATGTTCAGCATTTTGCTCAGGATGGTGTTGAAGACAAAGTACATAATGACTCTGTGAGCTGCCGTTGTGGCCCATTGCTGCTCCTCCCCACCTTTCCTTCCTAAGAACTGTATTTTTTTATTTCCTAAGGTCTCATCTCCTTTGAGAGCTCCTGCTGCCTTCAGGTCCTTGCTCTGAACTGCAGTCCCCTTGGCTTCCCTTGATTCACCAGAGTTGACTCCTGAACCAAGTACAACCAATTCAAAGGTGAGTCAGACCTGTAACCGTGTCGTTTGGCTTAAAAAAGATTCTTGGTGCTGATTGTCTTTCTTGGGAAGATTTCGAGTTAAAGCCTTAGAGTGAAAAACCAAGAAGCAGTAAGGGGCAGAAGTGACTAGGCTGGCAGGGGAGAGAATGGACGGCCGTAAAGGGCCACACAGAGGCTACTAATGTACAGAATCAGAAATGATGAGTGAGGAGAGAGATGGGAAGGAGAACAGGATAGGTATCCAGACCTGGTGGCCCTCCTTCCCTGAGTTTTCTGATCCCTGTTCTCAAGTCGCATCAAAATAAGCTCTTTCCCTTCCCTTGAAATGATTTGAGTGGGTGTCTGTTCCCTGACGTCATGACTGTCCTGACTAAGTTATTTACAGCCAAACTGGTGTGAAAGGACGCAAGTAGAATGGGAAAAAAATGGTCTAAGAGGGGGTATTGTTCACTGAGCATTGTGTTTTCCATGGGGCAATGGGTCCCATAGGAGATGAGTTATGCAGTCCATCCTTACATCTGAGCATGGGGCCTGCAGAGTGAACACTTCCTGGAGGTCTAACCAGAGAGGTGTCCTTACGCAGCAGGGCATCTCAAGTTCAAAGGTGCATAGGAATCATCTGGAGGTCTTGTTGAGCTCAGATCCAGCTTTAGGAGGTCTGGGGCAGGACTGGAGTTAGGACATTTCTGACAAGCTCCCAAGTAACACCTGGTGATGCTGGTTGCACACAGTCTGAGCAGCATGATTCTAAAGGATATTGACATCAATTTCCATAGCCGTGAGGGTGTTCCAAGTGGAGAGTAATAACATGAATAAAGGGTGACAGAGAACATGACTTATTTCAGAGTTCTTAAGAAAATTGGCCAGGTGCAGAGGGAAACTTGGAAAGGATAGCATGCAAGCTGGATAGATAGAGTGCTGCTAGATTACAGAGCATCTTAAATATCAGAGTGAATCATCTGGATGCAGAATCGAGTATTTAACAGGATCTTAGAATATGTCTAATCTAATTTCACATTTGAGTACAGCACCAATATATAGCACCTGACAGAGCCAGTTGAGAGCCAAATCATTATAAGGGAGTGACATCCCAAAAGTAGTATCATGGATAAGTCTGGAAGTGTGTTGGATGGTTGGAGGGAAAGCCAGTGTAGACAGACAGTGTTGCAAATAAAGTCTTAACATGACAAAGGTCATGGTTAGTATTGAAGTAGAGCAATGAGAATGGAAAGAGAGGAGTGAGAGATTTCTGTCTAAATCATTAACTCATTCAGCAGACATCCACTGAGCTCTGACAAGTAGTTTTCCGGGTATGTGGGAAACATCAGTGAACAGAATAGGAAAAGCCCTGTTCTGGGAGTGCTTGCATTCTACTGAGGCAGGAAACAAAACACACAAAAATAAATTACAGAATCTTCTGTGTGGTGAGGGCTAAGAGGGAGATAGAGAGAAGGTGAGATGTCGGGTTGTTGGGTGGATTGCA
Source organism: Carlito syrichta (assembly GCF_000164805.1). Classification (NCBI taxonomy): domain Eukaryota; kingdom Metazoa; phylum Chordata; class Mammalia; order Primates; family Tarsiidae; genus Carlito; species Carlito syrichta. The sequence continues at coordinate 7,059 of NW_007097286.1, forward strand.
GTCTTTAGTAGGTTCACTAAGCTAGCCCTCCCTGAAACTCTGACATGAAGGAAATGAGGAAATGAGCCTGATGGGGAACTGGGGGAGGGTGACCTAGGCAGCGGGTACAGCCAGGCAAAGGCCCTGAGGCAGGAGAGAGTCTAGAAAATAAAGAAATAGGGACAGGGAGAATAGTAGGGCCTGAGGTCAGAAAGGTCAAATTATAGGACCTAGCTCTTTAGTAGATAGTGGGTAGGGAGAGATGATTTTTTTAAGGCAATTCTCCAGTAGTAATTTAGAATTCTAAGGTTTATAAGACACCAGGTATTTATTAAAATGCAGCTTCCTGGGCTGTCTCATGGAGACTTTGTTGAGCAGATTTGTGGTGGGCCTTAGAATCTGCATTTTTTTAGCAAGGGTATCACTTTGTCACCCAGGCTGGAGAGCAGTGGCACCATCACAGCTCACCACAGCCTCCACCTCCTGTGCTTAGGAGATCATTCCACCTCAGCCTCCCAGGTAGCTGGGACTGCAGGTGCACTCCACCATGCCTGGCTAATTCTTTTTATTTTTTGTAAAGATGAAGTCTTGCTATGTTGCCCAGGCTGGTCTTGAATCCATGGGCTTGAGCAATGCTCCCACCTCAGCCTCCCAAAGTGCTGGGATTACAGACATGAGCCACTGCATCTGGCCAGGATCTGCATTCTTAGTGAGCCTCCCTGGATAATCTGATGATGTTAAACATATTTTTGAGGAACATTCCTCTGTAGTCTTGAACCTGAGAAAATCTATTAAGAGATAAGGACATTGAGAAGGAGGGTCATTACAAGAAAAGATATTAATTCAAATTTTGAAGTAATTATAGGATATCCAAACAGACATGATTTAAAGGTACTTAGAAATTTTGAGATTAGATATGGGAAAAATCACACTTGGGAATCTTGAGTTCAGAGATAATAGTGTAAAAACTTGATTGTAGATAAATTTGCCAGAAAGCAAGAATAGATAAATCAGAAGGTTAGGAATTTTAGGTCTCTTCACTCCTACCCCAGGTAAGTCAAACGGGTGTTTGAACACAGCATTAGTAATCTAGAAACAGAACTGACATAATAGTCGTTTACACAAAACTTAGTTTTCTTCACTTCTGTAAAACAAGCATGAAGGTAGACACTTGGGGCTGGCTGTGTCTGATACACAGAGTCGTAAAAGGGATGCTGGCCTTTATGCCTTGCTGCTTTGCCTTCCTGTGTGTTGGATGTCCATGGAGTTACAAGATAGTTGCTGGGGTGCTGACCATTGTGTAGGAGTTCCAAGCAAGAAAAAATGGAAGGTTAAGAGATAAAGGAGGCCTCGCTGGTCGGGGCCGAGGGGGCAGAGTGGGAAAACACGGGGAGAAGTGACCACCCTCCCCAGGAGCGAGAGTGCGCTGGACTGAGCGGCCCCGGCCTGCATCCAGGCCCCCTGCCGCTCCCGGCTCCCCGTCCCTGGCGGATCCCGGGGGCCACACCGAAGAGCGCGACTCAGATCTCGCTCAGAGCAACCTTTTTGTTGTTTCTTTGGATGAAAAAAAGTCCTCAGAGTGAAACGTTTTGCCAATGTGGAAGAGATAAATGCAGAAGCACTAGAAGGCATCAAAATTGATGAGTTCTGAAACTGTTTTGAGCAGTGGAAAAAGCTTGCTGGGTCATGTGGTCTTTGAGGATGTGACCATATATTTCTCTCAGGAGGAATGGAGTCTCCTTGATAAGGCTCAGAGATGCCTGTACAGTGATGTAATGCTGGAGAACTTTGCACTTTTGTCGTCAATAAGTTGTTGCCATAGAGCTGAGGATGAGGTGGCACCTTTAGAGCAAGCTGCTTCTCTAGGAGTGTCACCGGTCACGGCTCCAAAGTCAGGCTTGTCTCCCCAGAAGTCCCAGCCCTGTGAGACATGTAACTCACTTCTGAAGAACATTCTGCACGTGACTAGACCTGATGGAACAAACTCTGAGCAGGGCCTGTACACATGTGCAACAGAGCTTTACCTGCAACAAAAGGAGCAGATTATAGAGAAACTCTCCAGAGGTGATGAGGCAAGGCCTTGATTTTTTAGCAGTGTTCATTTGGCAGAGAAAAACTTTACATGTACGGAGAGTAGCAAGGATTTTACTGCCAATTCTGACCTTCTACAGCCAGAGACTCTTCACTGTGCGTGGAAACCACACAGGAACACCCAGAGCAGAGAAGCCTTTCAAAATGGACAGAATGATTTTAGTTGCAGCCAGTGTGGGAAAGACTTTTGCCACCAAAATATGCTTTTTGAACACCAAAAAACCCATGCTGGAGAAAGGTCTTGCCAGTGCAGTGAATGTGGGAAATTGTTTAGATACAACTCCAATCTTATTAATCACCAGCAAAGTCACACTGGAGAAAGGCCTTTTAAGTGTAGTGAATGTGGAAAAGCCTTCAGCTCCAAATATTATGTTGTTCAGCTCCAGAAAATACACACTGGAGAAAGGCCTACGAGTGTGCTGAATGTGGGCAGACCTTCATTAGAAAATCTCACCTGATCGAGCACCAGAAAATCCACACTGAAGGTTTCTTTTCCAAAAGATCTGACCTCATTCAACACAAGAGAATTGACAGGAGGCCAAGGCCCTATGAGAGCAGCCAATGTGGGAAGACTTTCCTTAAACAATCTTACCTTGTTGGTCACCAGAAAATCCACACTGGACAACGGCCTTACGAATGTAGTGAATGTGGAAAATGTTTTATATATAGTTCTGCACTCATTAGACGTCAGAGAGTTCACACTGGAGAAAAGCCTTATTGTTGCTGTAAATGTGGAAAATTTTTTATGGAGAGTTCCACACTTGTTATTCATCAGAGAGTTCACACCAGAGAAAAACCTTATGAATGCAATGGATATGGGAAATTCTTTAGCTACTGCTCTACATTGATTAGCCGTCAGAAAGTTCACACTGGAGAAAGGCCTTATGAGTGTAGTGAATGTGAGAAAGTCTTTAGATACAAATCCAGCCTCATTGAACATCAGAGAATTCACACTGGAGAAAAGCCTTATAAATGCAGTGAATGTGGGAGAGTCTTTAATCGAAACTCTCACCTCACTCAGCACCAGAAAGTTCACACCAAATAACCTAGTGTAAAACAAATGTTGAAAGTCTTCACAGAAATCTGTTTGGATTTTGCACTGGAACTCATAAAGTGTTTTTAAAAATTGTAAAATACAGATAATATAAAATCTTAACAACTGTATTTAAGTGTACAGTTTGGTAATGCTATTTCATTCACACTTATGCAATAAATATTTAGAAGTCTTTTCAACTCATAAAATTAAAACTCTGTAACCTTGAACAATTCCTTCCCCACTCCACCTAGCTCCTAACAACCACCACTCTATAAATTTTACTAGTCCTGTTATTTCATAATAGAACACTTAAGTTTTGGTCTTTTCTATGAGTTAATTTGTGACTTCATTTAACATAATGTATTCAAGTTTCAACCATGTACCATGGATTAAAATTTCCATCCTTTTTTTCAGAGCTTAATAAAACTCTATTACAGTCTTGTGTTGCTTAACAATGGGATATGTTCTGAGAAATGTGTTGTTAGGTAATTTTGTAGTTTTGTGAACACCTAGGTTATGTTATAACTATGGCTTCTAGGCTACAAACTTGTACAGTATATTACAGTATTGTATGTAGGACACATGGGACTACAGGTACACACCATCATATCCAGCTAATGTTTCCTTTGTTTTTTTTTTTTTTTTGGAAACGGGGTTTCGCTCTATTGCCCAGGCTGACAGCTGCACCATTTTACACTGCTATCACAGTGTAAAGGTTTCAGTTTCTCAAATCCTTCCCAACACTTAAAAAAAAATAGTGGCTATACTAATGAATTGAGGGGTTATTATGTCTTAATTAGCATTCCTAATGATTATTGGTGTTGAACATTTTTTCATCTGCTTGTCAGCTATTTGTATATGTTCTTTGGAGAAAAATATTTCTTACTTCATTAAAATTGTTTTGAGCCAGGCTTGGTGACTCAGCCTGTAATCCCGCACCTTTGGGAGGCTGAGGTGAGTGAATTGCCTGAGTCCTCGAGACACGCCTGGGCAGCGAGACCTCATCTCTACAATAAATCAAAAAATCAGCCGGGCGTGGTAGCTCATGCCTGTAATTCTGGCTACTTGGAAGGCTGAGGCGGAAGGATCGCCGGAGCCCAGCAGGTCGAGGCTGCGGTGGCTGGGAGCGGCCACTGCACTCCAGTCTGGGTGACAGAATGAGACTCCAACTCAAAAACAAACAAACAAACAAACAAACAAACAAATAAAATTGTTTTGACAGGAAAAAAAAGAGATAAAGGAGTATTCCAGAAAGACAATAGCTTGTTTTTGCATTGGTTTCCATTTGTAAGGGAAGCTGGGAAATGGAGTTTTCCAACTGGGTACAGTACCCACTGTTGTGTTATGAAGAAAAGGGAGAATGATTATTGGGCAGGCATCAGCCTCAGTCAAGATCGCATACTCCGATTGCCCAAGACTCTTGCCCAAATAAAATGGAAACCGTTCTGGTGCTCGTACCTTATAAAACAATTATTCAAAACTAAAGAAGTACGTGCAAAAAAAATCATATGTCTGTCAAGTGGCTTTCATTTTCTTCTAATGAGAGTAATAATGCTAAAATGTAAGAACATTCATTTGGTTATGTAAAATATGTGCTAGATGAATATGTTCAGAAGTTGTTTTAAGTTTTTTTAAATAGAAATTCTGAAATGTTTGTAACAATGCAGAATACTATATTTCATTTGTTTGAAAAATAAAAGGAACAATAAAAATAATTTCTGTAAGTATCATTAAAGGAAAAATTTTAGGAGGCTATTTCTGGTAAAAAGATGACTCAGGTTCTTTGTTCCTTTAACACACAAATATTATGTACCTACTGTATGCCAGCTAAGTGGGTGTTGGGACAAAAAAGTATGTGGCGAATGAAAGAAACTGGAAATAAGGAGCACTGAGTTCAGTTCTGACTGAAGTGGTGCTGTGTGAGAAAGTATCTGAGGCAGTGATATGTCATGATCCATCATAAGAGAAACATTTTGAAAATCTCAAAATATGTGTTATTTTACTTAGTGTAATTCTGGAGATATTAAGTGCATTATAACTAAATTATTTTTAGATGTTCTCATCTTTAGAACAGAATTACTAAGAATTCTTTATAACATAATTATTTTTTTTCATTCTAGCATTTCAGAAACAGAATTGAAGTGTATGCCTATCTTACAGCTATAGGAAGGTTTCATAGTTCAGAAGATATGTTTACAGTTAGTGACATGTTTTCTGGGTTCCTATTCCTATGGTTTTGTTAGCCTCTAAGAGTTGCAAAGGCCACTGCTTTCTCATTCTTCACTCTTTACTGGGGCCTAACCCTTCAATCATCGTATCATCTGGATCCTCATGCCACCCATGAGGACATTGCCTGGCACCCAGGAGGAGCTCAGATATTGGTTTAAATGGCTGCATGAATCTGTGTCCTACAGACGAGGCAGCTTTATAATCCAATTTGTAAAATACTCGAGCTAACTCCAGATGTATGTGGTGCCCTTCTACTAAACCCTGAGCACTCTGAGGGAGTGTTTTGTGTGGTTAGTTCACTGCTGTACCCTCTGTATCTAGAATTTTGCCCGCCACATAGTTGCCACTCCATGTTTATTGAATGAAGGGACAGCTGAGCTGTGTTTTTCATGAAAGAGCTTTGTTCTCTTGGTTGTAGAAGTACCACCTGCCCATTGGGAAAAGACATGCTATGGAAAAGTTTCAATGAGAGAGTAAAATACCTCCCATGCTATGCCATCTAAGTAGAGTCAGATTGTGACTATAATATTTTATATATAAAGTGTTAGCATTCTAGTATATATCCTTCTCAACTATTTTCCAGAAGAAGAGAGATATATTGGTTAAGAAAAATGGTATTATATTCTTTTTATTTTAAATCTTTCCCCTCACATATTAATATTTCATGGATGTCCATGCCTATCCAATATAGACTGGTATAAATTCCATGAAGGATGTGGTTTTTGTCTACTGCCACTACTCATATCCTCAGTGCCTAGAACTGTGCTTAATACTTGGTAGGGGCTCAGTAATTACAATGCACAGATGAATTTCACTAATTTTTGGCAGTTTATCAGTGTTTGATGTTAGTATAGAATGGCTTACTAAGGAATTCTGATGGATGGGCATTTGGGTCATTTCAATGTTTTGTTTCTGTTTTTTTTAAAACAATCAACTCTTGAATAAGCATCTTTGCACCTCACTGTTTCTGGGGATTTGTGAAAAGTCTCTAGACATGGGATCTCTGGTCAAAAGCATATAACTTCTTATACTTTTGATACATAGTTCAGAACTGCTAGTAAGGTGATGCTGATTTATACTTCCACTGAAAGTGAATGAGAGTGCCTGTTTTTCCCCTTTTCAGTATTGTATAATGTTCTTTTTTATCCTTAAAAATATACAATGCAAAAAATAAGTAATTAATTTACATTACTTTAATGATTATGCTAAACAGATTTTGGTAAGTTTAGTGATTATTATTTTTCTCTGATTTTTTTTTTGAGTTGCAGTCTCACTCTGTCACCCAGGCTGGAGTGCAGTGGCATGCTTATAGCCACCCCAGTGTCCACCTGCTGGGCTCTGGTGATCCTTCCACCTCAGCCTTCCAAGTAGCTGGAACTACAGGCATATGCTACCATGCCCAGCTAATTTTTTATTTTGTAGAGGTGAGGTTTTGCCAAGTTGCCTGGGCTGAGCTTGAACCCGTGGGCACAGGCAATCCACTCGCCTTGGCCTCCCAAAGAGCTGGGATTACAGGATGAGTCACCGAGCTCAGCCTTTTTCTGAATTTTTAAACTCATGCTTCTTTACAAAATTCCTATATGAAGTTTGTTCTGTTTTGAATTCTAATAGGGAAAATATATTAATTTTTTGTGTGTATAGTTTATCCTTTAACTTTGTAGCATGTATATAAGTTATTTTTTATGAAGTATAAGCTTCCAGTTATTTCTATAAAATTTCTGTTTAATGTCATATTTTTCATTTCAGCATAATGATAATTTTTTTACTTGTTTTTAGGGGTTTCATTTGAAACAGTTGTTTTAGTTATCCTGTGGGATTTATGTTGTAGTTGAATGTGAAGTTTAGATCTAGTTTTTTTCTTAAATTATTATCTACCTGACATAATCATTTATAATCATATACTTATAATATATAATCATGTTTACTAATCCTTTCTTCCCATTCTGATTTGAGGTGCTTCTTTACACACGTACTTGAGTTTTTTCTGGAATCAGTTTCTTTCTCCCTCTCTCTCCATCTCTCTCTAGTTTGATCTGTGTCCTTTAGCCTCTGGTATCAAATTCCTTTATTGCAATATAAGAGAAAACAATCTTCTTAGCTGTCCTATGCTCTATGGTTTCTCTAATTTTTTCATACTTTTTTCACATGTGTATTTTTCCACTTGAGCTTATGAATACATAATTGAGTCACATTAAAAAATATGTTGAGATATTTATTGGAATTGTATTAAGCTTATATATTTATATTGAGATCTTATATAGAGTCATCTATGCTTAGTTTCTTTCTCAATTTATTGGTATTTTCTTTCATAGACTGGAGAAGGTTTTCTGAAAATAAATCTCACTCACTTTAATGATTTGTTCCTAGATTTGTATTTGGTGACTATATTGTGAATGAGATCCTTTGTGAAGTTATACGTTCTTGTTTGTGACTGTTAGCACATATAAGGTGGAAGCTACTTATTTTGAAACGATCAACTTGATTTCTTTCATTTCAGATAGTTTTTCAGTTTTTTTTTTCTTTGTAGGTTTTAAAATTATATCTCAAAGCAATGTGTTTTAAAATGAGGCATTTCATTAATGAGACTTGAGCAGGTATATGTTGGTTATACTTCTTTTTCAGCCAGAATGATTCATTTTTATCTGCTGAAATATTGTTGACTCTGTTTCCAACTTACTGTTTTTGAGGTTTCATGTAGTCACCCTTACATAATAGCTGAGATATTACTTTTTTGTTATCCTTTCTGCTAAAAGTAAGGTCAGAAGTCTGCCTGGGATTTAACTAACTTTTCCATGGACTCTACTATATCAAATTGGCATTCATGTCTCAGATCAGCATTAAGAAAAATCAAATATGAGCCACAGATACTAAACACATATGCAGTTTAAAATGGTCTAGTAGCCACACTTAAAATGAAAAAATAGATGAAAATAATTTTAATTATATGTTGAATTATTTAATATCCATCATATTAAATATAAGTAATAGTATATTTAATGCTATATAACTTATAAATATGTATAATAAATATAATATATAATGTTTTATTTTACCCAGTATATAAAATATATGATTATTTCAAGATTATATTGATATGCAAATTAAAAATGAATTTCTTTGTTTATTTATTTAATAATTATTTTTTATTATGATATTGTGGGGTACAGTTAAGTGTTATGTATACAAATATGCTTCATTCAGGCCTGCTTGTTGATAAGAGGTATCAGATATTTACTACCATTAATCCCATCTCCCTTCCCCTCCCCCCATAGTTTCCCACTACTTTCAGTCATTTTCTTATAGTATTACATTGGATGTTCAAGGTCCACTATATGGTGAGAACATGGGATATTCAGATCTTTGTTTCTGTGAGAGGTCACTAAGTATTATAGACTCTAGTTCCATCCAGGTTGCTGCAAAATTCATGATTTTGTTCTTTTTTATGGCTGCATAGTATTCCATCATGTATATGTACCACATTTTTTAAATCCAGTCCTCTTTTGATGGACAGCATGGTTGCTTCCAGGTTCTTGCTATTGTGAACAATGCTGCGATAAACATACGTGTCCAGGTATCTTTTTTATAGAGTGATTTGAGTTCCTCAGGGTATATTCCTAGTGGGGGATTGCAGGGTCATATGGGAGGTCAATATTTAGAACTTTTAGGAATCACCATACAGTTCTCACAGAGGTTGCACTAGTTTGCACTCCCACCAACAGTATAGAAGTGTTCCCTTTTCACCACACCCTCTCCAGCAACTGT
>NW_007097286.1:16509-18403 GCF_000164805.1 Carlito syrichta
TTCAGGAACCAGATGCCAGTTCCAATTTCCATGAGGGTATGTCCTTCATTTTCTAAGGTTCTTATGGTTTGAGGTTTTACATTTATATCTCTGATCCATTTAGAGTTAATTTTTGTGTATGGGGATAGATAGGGGTCCTGTTTCAATCTTCTGCATGTGGTCAGCCAGTTTTCCCAGCATCATTTACTGAATAGGTTCTTCTCTCCCCGGTGGTACGTAGTGGAGGCTTTGTTGAAGATGAGTTGGTTGAGAAATTGAGGTTTTGCTTCTGGAATCTCAGTTCTATTCCATTGATCTATATGGCTGTTCCTGTACCAATACCAATCTGTTTTGATTATTGTAGCTTTATAGTAAAGTTTGAAGTCTGGTAATGTGATACCACCTGCTTTGTTTTTTTTGCTGAGGATTGTTCTGGCACTTCTTGGTCATTTGTGTTTCCATATGAATTCCTGTGTTGTTTTTTTCTAGGTCTGAGAAGAATGTTGCTGGTAATTTGATGAGTATTGTATTAAATCTGTAGATTGCCTTAGGTAAGATGTACATCTTCACAATGTTGATTTTTCCAATCCATGAACATGGGATTTTTTCCACTTGTTTGTGTCATCTTTGATTTCTTTGAGCAGTGTTATGTAGTTTTCATTGTAAAGGTTTTTCATATGTCTGGTTAGGAAGATGCCAAGGTATTTCATTTTTTTGTGGCTATTGTGAATGGAATTGTGCTTTTTATTTGGGTTTCTGTTTGTTTATTATTGGTGTAAAGAAATGCAATTGTCTTTTGCACATTTATTTTATATCCTGAGACTTTGTCAAACTCCTTTATCAGTGTAAGGAGGTTTTTGACAGATTCTCTTGGGTTTTCAAGGTACACGATCATGTCATCTGCAAAGAGAGATAGCTTGACTTCCTCTTTTCCTATTTGAATACCCTTGATTGCCTTCTCTTCTCTGATTGCTCTAACCAGGATTCCAATACTATATTGAACAGAAGGGGTGAAAGTCGGCATCCTTGTCTTGTTCCAGTTTTCAGGGGAAATGGTTCCAGTTTTTGTCCATTTAGGAGTATGCTGGCTGTGGGTTTCTCATAGATGGCTTTTACTATTTTGAGGTATGTTCCACGTATACATAGCTGTTCGAGGGTTTTTATCCAGAAGGGGTGCTGGATTTTATCAAAAGCTTTTTCTGCATCTAATGATATAATCATGTGGCTTTTGTTTTGACATCTGTTGATGTATTTAATTACATTTATGGTTTTATGAATGCTGAACCAGCCTTGCATCCCAGGGATGAAGCCTACTTGGTCATGATGGGTGATTTTTGAGATGTATTGATCTTGTTGAGAATTTTAGCATCTGCGTTCATCAAAGATATTGGCCTGTAGTTCTCTTTCTTTGTTGGTTCTTTACCTGGCTTGGGTATCAATGTGATGTTAGCTTCATAAGATGATTTGGGGAGAGTTCTGTTTTTCTCAATCGCCTGGAATACTTTCAGTAGGATTGGTATAAGCTCCTCCTTAAATGTCTTGTAGAATTCTACTGGAAAGCCATCTGGTCCAGGGCTTTTTTTGTAGGTTGTTTTCTTATTATGTAGTTAATTTCCTTGATTGCTTTGGTCTTTTTAGGATCTCAATTTCTTCTTGTTTCAACCTAGATATGTTGTGTGATGACAGAAAGTCCTCCATTTCTGAATGGTTTTCAAGGTTGTTTCCATGCAAGTGTATGTAGTAGTCTCCAATGATCTTTTTTGTATTTCTTCAGGATCAGATGTGACTTCATCTTTTGTGTTTCAAATTGTGTTTATTTGGACTTTTTCTCTCTTTTTCTTGGTCAGTTTATTTCTGGGACCATCAATCTTGTTTATCCTTTCGAAGAACCAGCTTTTTGTTTCATTGATTTTTT